>NW_027223833.1:0-153448 GCF_028538775.1 Myotis yumanensis
AGGGCCTGGGGGAGGAGAAGGGCTCCTCCAAGAAGCAATAGGCTGAGAGCAGGTCTGTGAAATCAGGGTTTGAAGAGAAATTCCCGGCGTTGTCGTGGCCCTGAGGCGAGAGTGTGTCCTCGGATGGAGCTCCAGTTGGAGGTGGAGTTGGCGTTGGACTTGGAGCTGGATCTAGAGCTCGTGTTGGAGCTGGAGGTGTAGAAGGAGCTGGATCTAGATCTGGAGCTGGAGCTGGAGTTGGGGCTCGATCTGGATCTGGGGCTGGAGCTGGAGCGGGAGCTGGATCTCCATCTGGATATGGATCTGGGGCTGGAGCTGGAGCTGGAGCTGGAGCTAGAGCGGGAGCTGGAGCTGGATTTGGAGCTCGATCTGGATCTGGAGCTGGGGCTGGAGCTTGATTTGGAGCTCGATCGGGATGTGGGGCTGGAGCTCGAGTTTGAGCTGGAGCAGGTGCAGCGGTGACCGTGCCCTGGAGGCATTGGGCAGGGTCGCAGCAGGCCAGGCTGTAGCTGGGGGCGCTTGGATCTCCTGCTGGGAAGACTTGCAAGGGTCTGTGCGGAGGGAGGCTGCTGAAACCAAGGACCCCGTGGTGTATGGGGGCGGCAGGGAGCACAGGTGTGGTGGAGAGCACAGGGCCACCGAGGAGCACAGAGCCGGCTGGGAACACAGGACCCGCCGGGAGCACAGGACTGGCGGGGAACACAGGGCCAGCGGGGAGCCCATGGCCTGCGGGGAGCACAGAGCCGGCTGGGAACACAGGACCCGCCGGGAGCACAGGACCGGTCCGGAATCCAGGGCCAGCGGGGAGCCCAGGGCCTGCGGGGAGCACAGAGCCGGCTGGGAACACAGGACCCGCCGGGAGCACAGGACCGGTCCGGAATCCAGGGCCAGCGGGGAGCCCAGGGCCTGCGGGGAGCACAGAGCCGGCTGGGAACACAGGACCCGCCGGGAGCACAGGACCGGTCCGGAATCCAGGGCCAGCGGGGAGCCCAGGGCCTGCGGGGAGCACAGAGCCGGCTGGGAACACAGGACCCGCCGGGAGCACAGGACCGGTCCGGAATCCAGGGCCAGCGGGGAGCCCAGGGCCTGCGGGGAGCACAGAGCCGGCTGGGAACACAGTGCCAGCAGGGAACACTGGCTCCTCAGGGCGCACAGGAATGGCGGGCAGCACAGGGCTGGCAGCGAGCAAAGGGCCCTCCTGGGACGCAGGGCCTGCAGGGGAGGGCACAGGCGCGGGCTGAGGGGCACAGGCTGCCAGTTCCTGGGGCGCAGCCTGGGCTCCCTGGCCTTGCTGCTTGCGCAGTCGCTGCAACCTTTGCTCTTTGGTCCTGCGGTTCGAGAGCCACACCCTCACTTGGTCCTCCTGCAGGTTCAGCCTGGCCGCCAGGGTCTCGCGTTCCTCATAGGTCCCGTAGGGCTTCCCCTCAAAGAATTCCTCCAGGACCCGCAGCTGTTGTGCGCTGAACACTGTGCGAGGCCGCCGCAGGAGGCACAGTCGCGTCCTCTTCCTCGGGGGGCTTGGGGACAACCGGGAGCCGGTGTGAAAACCGGGGTCTTGCATCCTGGATGCTCCTGGGCCCTCTGCGCTTGGAGCTCTGGCAACCGCCCTGCGAGTGCCGCCTTAAAAACCTGGTAGGCACTCGCCACCCAGCGGTCCCAACCAATGGGGCTCGAGGCAGCGCTGCCCTCAGGCCCCGCCCCTTGGGCAGGTGCGTGCGTGCCTGCGTGCCTGCTTTTTCGCGCACAGGTGCGTAGGGGTGGGGTGGGGTGGGGTCGGGGTGGGGTGGGCGGGGCCCTCGGGGAGGCGCAATCATTTGTAGTCCTTGAACCAAGCAGCTGTCTGCGCCTGTCCTAGGGCCTGGCAGACATAGGTGGCCAGACAGCCGTGGCCCTGCCCTCAAGAGGACTCGGGAGTGTGCTGTTCCCGAGAGGGGCTTTTATTGGCATCCACGTGAGAGACTTTGACCTGCGCGATAGAATGCCAAAGGAAACTACACTGTCAGATCTCCTTGCTACATTCAGCTCGCCATCTGAACTGCCTCTTCCCGTGTCAGGGTGTCGTCTCCCCTTACTGGACATGATTTCTGCTTCCTGGGAGCACGTTGGTCTCCACGACAGTTGACGGCCCTGACGTCCACAATGGATAACCCAACCGATTCCTTGGTTTGTAAATTGGAACTGGAGGCCCCCTGCTCCATGATGTCTAAAAGAAAAACAGGTGTGTAACACAACAACAACAACAACAACAAAAAAAAGTGCGTGCGTCTAGAACTCTGTCTCCTGGCCGCACTTAGCAGAGCCATAGAATGACATCCCACCAAGATTTTTCCGTGAGAGCCCTTGTTATGCCCGAATGAACTTGCCTGAGCAGGGTCGTGTCCTACAGAGGCGTCTATCACCTGAGGCAGAAGATCTTGGCTGTGTCTTTAGCAGATCGTGTTGAAGAAACCATAGACGGAGGGAGCTGCCATGTTTCCAAGCAGCCATTGGGGAAAGGGCTGTGTGAACCTGAGTGTATGTGCTCAAAACCGCACAAGGAAAACCAACACACCAACACTTTGCTTCTTTCACAACAGATTTTCTTGTTCCAATATGGGCAAGCATTGCTGTCCTGAAAGATGAATTTCTTACAATATTCTACATTCAAAGAAGAGTCTGTACTCTGTGAATGGTCCCGTACATGACCAGTGTTGTTTGATGAATAAAAGGTTTCACCTGATTTTACCCTGTATCATTTCACTCGAGTGAATAATGTGTAAAACAGCGTTGGTCTTCCATGATTCCCTCTCCTTTGTTGAGTTCCGTCACGTTTTCTAATGGGAGGACTATGACTGGAGGATTTTCCACATAGCTGACATGCCACGGGCTCTCCTCCCGTGTAGGAACTCTGGTGTCTGATGAGATTCGCATGTTGGCGTTCCCACACTGACCGCATTCACATGGATTCTCTCTGGTGTGTGTTATGTGGTAACGTGTCGACAGCTCAGACTTTTGACGGAAAGCCTTCCCACACATGGGGCATACATGTGGTTTCTGCCCCGTGTGCATTCTCCCGTGCTGGTTCAGGCCAGAGCTTTGACGAGTGACATTCATAGCATGGCTTGCCCGGATGGACTCAATCCTGCTTTTCTGTGGTAAGATCTTTGATTGAGAGCTTTGTCACAGAGGGGACATTCATGTGGTTACTCTCCTGTGTGGATGGCCTCATGCTGTCTAAGGAAAGAAGTCTGACTGCAGGCTTTCCCACACTCACTGCACTCATAAGGCTTCTCTCGCTTGTGCATGGCATTGTGGTTTCTAAGCCCAGGCTGTTGCAGAAAGCCTTTCCCTCTTCCATGACATTCACATGGTTTCTCTCTAGGGTGCGTCATGTTCTGCCCTCTGAGGTGGAAAACACTCCTGAAGGGCATCCCAGGGTCACACTGCGGTGTGCATGTCATTGTGTCTACTAAGGCATTCCTCTAGTCCAGGTGACTTTCCGCACTGTTGGCTGACATCTGGTTTCTTTCTTACTCGAGCTGCGGAATGTGGAGACACGGCTGATCTATGAGTAAATTCATCACTCCTATCAGCCCTTGGCACCCTTCTTCTAGAAGCTGCGGAGAGCTCGCATATTCACGGCATGGTGGGGGCAGACGTAGGATTCTGGACATGCCCCGAAGTCGTCCAGGTCAGGGAGGGCTCCTTGGATGTGGTTGGGGTGGGCATGGACTGAGAATTTCTGAGAGGGTCAGTGAGGTTGCGGAAGGTCCACAAGGGAGGGGCACCTTTGGAGGATGAATTCCTAAGGGCTTTTAGTGCCCCTGAGGGTGGGGATGATCTTGACTGTGAGAGAGGGATTAGGCAGGGACCTCCAGGTGGAGCCCAAACTACTGTCATTTCAAGGAACATCAGACTCCACTCTCCTCTCAGGGACCTGAGCTTTGTGGCACAACCATGATGCCAAACATGATCTGACGTGATCAGAAATGAAACCCAATCACAAGCAGGACATGTTGTGCAGAGTTTTATTAGTACGGGATAAAAAGTATACGCAGCGGAATTTCATAAATCATTTCATACAGCATAATACATAAAAAAAAAAATAAGTAAAATGCCCCTCCCCCACAAGACGTGATGCGTCTTCCCGTTGTTCAATGATGCCACGAGAAGGGGGTGAATCCTCCAAGTCCAGGGAATGCGATGGGAAAAGCAGCAGGAAGCCGCGAGTCGCAGATGTGCACACTCCGAAAGTTCGCCCAGTCCTACGGGCGCTAGAGCACACTGCCAGGAGGAGCGTGGAGGCTGGGCTGGGTCCTTGGGAAGGCTGTGGGCAGCAGCTCTCCAGTGGGTCCCGCACCAACAGCAGCTATTGCGCTCCCGGCGCTGTGAATGGGCAGCGAGGTCACGTGTGCCCTAATGGGCTCAGCCTGGACCACTGACGCAGCAGCCCTGGCCCGCCGCCACGCGCATGCGCAGTGGCCACCAAAGGGTGTTGGCGCGAGAGGGGCGGGGTGCAGAGCCCAGGCCACCTCCCCAGGGTGGATGCTTAGAGGTTGGCCGACTCTGCAGGCGAGCAACTGGCGGCGGAGACGCACTGACCTGCGCTCCTCGCACCCGCGTGGGCGCACACCCTGGTCCCCTCTGGTCCCGCGGCATCTGCAGGACTTGGCGGGGATACACTCCATGGGAGATCCAGGAACTGGAAGAGGTCCACGTCGCTGTCACCCACAAAGTCGTAACAGGGCCTGGGGGAGGAGAAGGGCTCCTCCAAGAAGCAATAGGCTGAGAGCAGGTCTGTGAAATCAGGGTTTGAAGAGAAATTCCCGGCGTTGTCGTGGCCCTGAGGCGAGAGTGTGTCCTCGGATGGAGCTCCAGTTGGAGGTGGAGTTGGCGTTGGACTTGGAGCTGGATCTAGAGCTCGTGTTGGAGCTGGAGGTGTAGAAGGAGCTGGATCTAGATCTGGAGCTGGAGCTGGAGTTGGGGCTCGATCTGGATCTGGGGCTGGAGCTGGAGCGGGAGCTGGATCTCCATCTGGATATGGATCTGGGGCTGGAGCTGGAGCTGGAGCTGGAGCTAGAGCGGGAGCTGGAGCTGGATTTGGAGCTCGATCTGGATCTGGAGCTGGGGCTGGAGCTTGATTTGGAGCTCGATCGGGATGTGGGGCTGGAGCTCGAGTTTGAGCTGGAGCAGGTGCAGCGGTGACCGTGCCCTGGAGGCATTGGGCAGGGTCGCAGCAGGCCAGGCTGTAGCTGGGGGCGCTTGGATCTCCTGCTGGGAAGACTTGCAAGGGTCTGTGCGGAGGGAGGCTGCTGAAACCAAGGACCCCGTGGTGTATGGGGGCGGCAGGGAGCACAGGTGTGGTGGAGAGCACAGGGCCACCGAGGAGCACAGAGCCGGCTGGGAACACAGGACCCGCCGGGAGCACAGGACTGGCGGGGAACACAGGGCCAGCGGGGAGCCCATGGCCTGCGGGGAGCACAGAGCCGGCTGGGAACACAGGACCCGCCGGGAGCACAGGACCGGTCCGGAATCCAGGGCCAGCGGGGAGCCCAGGGCCTGAGGGGAGCACAGAGCCGGCTGGGAACACAGGACCCGCCGGGAGCACAGGACCGGTCCGGAATCCAGGGCCAGCGGGGAGCCCAGGGCCTGCGGGGAGCACAGAGCCGGCTGGGAACACAGGACCCGCCGGGAGCACAGGACCGGTCCGGAATCCAGGGCCAGCGGGGAGCCCAGGGCCTGCGGGGAGCACAGAGCCGGCTGGGAACACAGGACCCGCCGGGAGCACAGGACCGGTCCGGAATCCAGGGCCAGCGGGGAGCCCAGGGCCTGCGGGGAGCACAGAGCCGGCTGGGAACACAGTGCCAGCAGGGAACACTGGCTCCTCAGGGCGCACAGGAATGGCGGGCAGCACAGGGCTGGCAGCGAGCAAAGGGCCCTCCTGGGACGCAGGGCCTGCAGGGGAGGGCACAGGCGCGGGCTGAGGGGCACAGGCTGCCAGTTCCTGGGGCGCAGCCTGGGCTCCCTGGCCTTGCTGCTTGCGCAGTCGCTGCAACCTTTGCTCTTTGGTCCTGCGGTTCGAGAGCCACACCCTCACTTGGTCCTCCTGCAGGTTCAGCCTGGCCGCCAGGGTCTCGCGTTCCTCATAGGTCCCGTAGGGCTTCCCCTCAAAGAATTCCTCCAGGACCCGCAGCTGTTGTGCGCTGAACACTGTGCGAGGCCGCCGCAGGAGGCACAGTCGCGTCCTCTTCCTCGGGGGGCTTGGGGACAACCGGGAGCCGGTGTGAAAACCGGGGTCTTGCATCCTGGATGCTCCTGGGCCCTCTGCGCTTGGAGCTCTGGCAACCGCCCTGCGAGTGCCGCCTTAAAAACCTGGTAGGCACTCGCCACCCAGCGGTCCCAACCAATGGGGCTCGAGGCAGCGCTGCCCTCAGGCCCCGCCCCTTGGGCAGGTGCGTGCGTGCCTGCGTGCCTGCTTTTTCGCGCACAGGTGCGTAGGGGTGGGGTGGGGTGGGGTCGGGGTGGGGTGGGCGGGGCCCTCGGGGAGGCGCAATCATTTGTAGTCCTTGAACCAAGCAGCTGTCTGCGCCTGTCCTAGGGCCTGGCAGACATAGGTGGCCAGACAGCCGTGGCCCTGCCCTCAAGAGGACTCGGGAGTGTGCTGTTCCCGAGAGGGGCTTTTATTGGCATCCACGTGAGAGACTTTGACCTGCGCGATAGAATGCCAAAGGAAACTACACTGTCAGATCTCCTTGCTACATTCAGCTCGCCATCTGAACTGCCTCTTCCCGTGTCAGGGTGTCGTCTCCCCTTACTGGACATGATTTCTGCTTCCTGGGAGCACGTTGGTCTCCACGACAGTTGACGGCCCTGACGTCCACAATGGATAACCCAACCGATTCCTTGGTTTGTAAATTGGAACTGGAGGCCCCCTGCTCCATGATGTCTAAAAGAAAAACAGGTGTGTAACACAACAACAACAACAACAACAAAAAAAAGTGCGTGCGTCTAGAACTCTGTCTCCTGGCCGCACTTAGCAGAGCCATAGAATGACATCCCACCAAGATTTTTCCGTGAGAGCCCTTGTTATGCCCGAATGAACTTGCCTGAGCAGGGTCGTGTCCTACAGAGGCGTCTATCACCTGAGGCAGAAGATCTTGGCTGTGTCTTTAGCAGATCGTGTTGAAGAAACCATAGACGGAGGGAGCTGCCAATGTTTCCAAGCAGCCATTGGGGAAAGGGCTGTGTGAACCTGAGTGTATGTGCTCAAAACCGCACAAGGAAAACCAACACACCAACACTTTGCTTCTTTCACAACAGATTTTCTTGTTCCAATATGGGCAAGCATTGCTGTCCTGAAAGATGAATTTCTTACAATATTCTACATTCAAAGAAGAGTCTGTACTCTGTGAATGGTCCCGTACATGACCAGTGTTGTTTGATGAATAAAAGGTTTCACCTGATTTTACCCTGTATCATTTCACTCGAGTGAATAATGTGTAAAACAGCGTTGGTCTTCCATGATTCCCTCTCCTTTGTTGAGTTCCGTCACGTTTTCTAATGGGAGGACTATGACTGGAGGATTTTCCACATAGCTGACATGCCACGGGCTCTCCTCCCGTGTAGGAACTCTGGTGTCTGATGAGATTCGCATGTTGGCGTTCCCACACTGACCGCATTCACATGGATTCTCTCTGGTGTGTGTTATGTGGTAACGTGTCGACAGCTCAGACTTTTGACGGAAAGCCTTCCCACACATGGGGCATACATGTGGTTTCTGCCCCGTGTGCATTCTCCCGTGCTGGTTCAGGCCAGAGCTTTGACGAGTGACATTCATAGCATGGCTTGCCCGGATGGACTCAATCCTGCTTTTCTGTGGTAAGATCTTTGATTGAGAGCTTTGTCACAGAGGGGACATTCATGTGGTTACTCTCCTGTGTGGATGGCCTCATGCTGTCTAAGGAAAGAAGTCTGACTGCAGGCTTTCCCACACTCACTGCACTCATAAGGCTTCTCTCGCTTGTGCATGGCATTGTGGTTTCTAAGCCCAGGCTGTTGCAGAAAGCCTTTCCCTCTTCCATGACATTCACATGGTTTCTCTCTAGGGTGCGTCATGTTCTGCCCTCTGAGGTGGAAAACACTCCTGAAGGGCATCCCAGGGTCACACTGCGGTGTGCATGTCATTGTGTCTACTAAGGCATTCCTCTAGTCCAGGTGACTTTCCGCACTGTTGGCTGACATCTGGTTTCTTTCTTACTCGAGCTGCGGAATGTGGAGACACGGCTGATCTATGAGTAAATTCATCACTCCTATCAGCCCTTGGCACCCTTCTTCTAGAAGCTGCGGAGAGCTCGCATATTCACGGCATGGTGGGGGCAGACGTAGGATTCTGGACATGCCCCGAAGTCGTCCAGGTCAGGGAGGGCTCCTTGGATGTGGTTGGGGTGGGCATGGACTGAGAATTTCTGAGAGGGTCAGTGAGGTTGCGGAAGGTCCACAAGGGAGGGGCACCTTTGGAGGATGAATTCCTAAGGGCTTTTAGTGCCCCTGAGGGTGGGGATGATCTTGACTGTGAGAGAGGGATTAGGCAGGGACCTCCAGGTGGAGCCCAAACTACTGTCATTTCAAGGAACATCAGACTCCACTCTCCTCTCAGGGACCTGAGCTTTGTGGCACAACCATGATGCCAAACATGATCTGACGTGATCAGAAATGAAACCCAATCACAAGCAGGACATGTTGTGCAGAGTTTTATTAGTACGGGATAAAAAGTATACGCAGCGGAATTTCATAAATCATTTCATACAGCATAATACATAAAAAAAAAAATAAGTAAAATGCCCCTCCCCCACAAGACGTGATGCGTCTTCCCGTTGTTCAATGATGCCACGAGAAGGGGGTGAATCCTCCAAGTCCAGGGAATGCGATGGGAAAAGCAGCAGGAAGCCGCGAGTCGCAGATGTGCACACTCCGAAAGTTCGCCCAGTCCTACGGGCGCTAGAGCACACTGCCAGGAGGAGCGTGGAGGCTGGGCTGGGTCCTTGGGAAGGCTGTGGGCAGCAGCTCTCCAGTGGGTCCCGCACCAGCAGCAGCTATTGCGCTCCCGGCGCTGTGAATGGGCAGCGAGGTCACGTGTGCCCTAATGGGCTCAGCCTGGACCACTGACGCAGCAGCCCTGGCCCGCCGCCACGCGCATGCGCAGTGGCCACCAAAGGGTGTTGGCGCGAGAGGGGCGGGGTGCAGAGCCCAGGCCACCTCCCCAGGGTGGATGCTTAGAGGTTGGCCGACTCTGCAGGCGAGCAACTGGCGGCGGAGACGCACTGACCTGCGCTCCTCGCACCCGCGTGGGCGCACACCCTGGTCCCCTCTGGTCCCGCGGCATCTGCAGGACTTGGCGGGGATACACTCCATGGGAGATCCAGGAACTGGAAGAGGTCCACGTCGCTGTCACCCACAAAGTCGTAACAGGGCCTGGGGGAGGAGAAGGGCTCCTCCAAGAAGCAATAGGCTGAGAGCAGGTCTGTGAAATCAGGGTTTGAAGAGAAATTCCCGGCGTTGTCGTGGCCCTGAGGCGAGAGTGTGTCCTCGGATGGAGCTCCAGTTGGAGGTGGAGTTGGCGTTGGACTTGGAGCTGGATCTAGAGCTCGTGTTGGAGCTGGAGGTGTAGAAGGAGCTGGATCTAGATCTGGAGCTGGAGCTGGAGTTGGGGCTCGATCTGGATCTGGGGCTGGAGCTGGAGCGGGAGCTGGATCTCCATCTGGATATGGATCTGGGGCTGGAGCTGGAGCTGGAGCTGGAGCTAGAGCGGGAGCTGGAGCTGGATTTGGAGCTCGATCTGGATCTGGAGCTGGGGCTGGAGCTTGATTTGGAGCTCGATCGGGATGTGGGGCTGGAGCTCGAGTTTGAGCTGGAGCAGGTGCAGCGGTGACCGTGCCCTGGAGGCATTGGGCAGGGTCGCAGCAGGCCAGGCTGTAGCTGGGGGCGCTTGGATCTCCTGCTGGGAAGACTTGCAAGGGTCTGTGCGGAGGGAGGCTGCTGAAACCAAGGACCCCGTGGTGTATGGGGGCGGCAGGGAGCACAGGTGTGGTGGAGAGCACAGGGCCACCGAGGAGCACAGAGCCGGCTGGGAACACAGGACCCGCCGGGAGCACAGGACTGGCGGGGAACACAGGGCCAGCGGGGAGCCCATGGCCTGCGGGGAGCACAGAGCCGGCTGGGAACACAGGACCCGCCGGGAGCACAGGACCGGTCCGGAATCCAGGGCCAGCGGGGAGCCCAGGGCCTGCGGGGAGCACAGAGCCGGCTGGGAACACAGGACCCGCCGGGAGCACAGGACCGGTCCGGAATCCAGGGCCAGCGGGGAGCCCAGGGCCTGCGGGGAGCACAGAGCCGGCTGGGAACACAGGACCCGCCGGGAGCACAGGACCGGTCCGGAATCCAGGGCCAGCGGGGAGCCCAGGGCCTGCGGGGAGCACAGAGCCGGCTGGGAACACAGGACCCGCCGGGAGCACAGGACCGGTCCGGAATCCAGGGCCAGCGGGGAGCCCAGGGCCTGCGGGGAGCACAGAGCCGGCTGGGAACACAGTGCCAGCAGGGAACACTGGCTCCTCAGGGCGCACAGGAATGGCGGGCAGCACAGGGCTGGCAGCGAGCAAAGGGCCCTCCTGGGACGCAGGGCCTGCAGGGGAGGGCACAGGCGCGGGCTGAGGGGCACAGGCTGCCAGTTCCTGGGGCGCAGCCTGGGCTCCCTGGCCTTGCTGCTTGCGCAGTCGCTGCAACCTTTGCTCTTTGGTCCTGCGGTTCGAGAGCCACACCCTCACTTGGTCCTCCTGCAGGTTCAGCCTGGCCGCCAGGGTCTCGCGTTCCTCATAGGTCCCGTAGGGCTTCCCCTCAAAGAATTCCTCCAGGACCCGCAGCTGTTGTGCGCTGAACACTGTGCGAGGCCGCCGCAGGAGGCACAGTCGCGTCCTCTTCCTCGGGGGGCTTGGGGACAACCGGGAGCCGGTGTGAAAACCGGGGTCTTGCATCCTGGATGCTCCTGGGCCCTCTGCGCTTGGAGCTCTGGCAACCGCCCTGCGAGTGCCGCCTTAAAAACCTGGTAGGCACTCGCCACCCAGCGGTCCCAACCAATGGGGCTCGAGGCAGCGCTGCCCTCAGGCCCCGCCCCTTGGGCAGGTGCGTGCGTGCCTGCGTGCCTGCTTTTTCGCGCACAGGTGCGTAGGGGTGGGGTGGGGTGGGGTCGGGGTGGGGTGGGCGGGGCCCTCGGGGAGGCGCAATCATTTGTAGTCCTTGAACCAAGCAGCTGTCTGCGCCTGTCCTAGGGCCTGGCAGACATAGGTGGCCAGACAGCCGTGGCCCTGCCCTCAAGAGGACTCGGGAGTGTGCTGTTCCCGAGAGGGGCTTTTATTGGCATCCACGTGAGAGACTTTGACCTGCGCGATAGAATGCCAAAGGAAACTACACTGTCAGATCTCCTTGCTACATTCAGCTCGCCATCTGAACTGCCTCTTCCCGTGTCAGGGTGTCGTCTCCCCTTACTGGACATGATTTCTGCTTCCTGGGAGCACGTTGGTCTCCACGACAGTTGACGGCCCTGACGTCCACAATGGATAACCCAACCGATTCCTTGGTTTGTAAATTGGAACTGGAGGCCCCCTGCTCCATGATGTCTAAAAGAAAAACAGGTGTGTAACACAACAACAACAACAACAACAAAAAAAAGTGCGTGCGTCTAGAACTCTGTCTCCTGGCCGCACTTAGCAGAGCCATAGAATGACATCCCACCAAGATTTTTCCGTGAGAGCCCTTGTTATGCCCGAATGAACTTGCCTGAGCAGGGTCGTGTCCTACAGAGGCGTCTATCACCTGAGGCAGAAGATCTTGGCTGTGTCTTTAGCAGATCGTGTTGAAGAAACCATAGACGGAGGGAGCTGCCATGTTTCCAAGCAGCCATTGGGGAAAGGGCTGTGTGAACCTGAGTGTATGTGCTCAAAACCGCACAAGGAAAACCAACACACCAACACTTTGCTTCTTTCACAACAGATTTTCTTGTTCCAATATGGGCAAGCATTGCTGTCCTGAAAGATGAATTTCTTACAATATTCTACATTCAAAGAAGAGTCTGTACTCTGTGAATGGTCCCGTACATGACCAGTGTTGTTTGATGAATAAAAGGTTTCACCTGATTTTACCCTGTATCATTTCACTCGAGTGAATAATGTGTAAAACAGCGTTGGTCTTCCATGATTCCCTCTCCTTTGTTGAGTTCCGTCACGTTTTCTAATGGGAGGACTATGACTGGAGGATTTTCCACATAGCTGACATGCCACGGGCTCTCCTCCCGTGTAGGAACTCTGGTGTCTGATGAGATTCGCATGTTGGCGTTCCCACACTGACCGCATTCACATGGATTCTCTCTGGTGTGTGTTATGTGGTAACGTGTCGACAGCTCAGACTTTTGACGGAAAGCCTTCCCACACATGGGGCATACATGTGGTTTCTGCCCCGTGTGCATTCTCCCGTGCTGGTTCAGGCCAGAGCTTTGACGAGTGACATTCATAGCATGGCTTGCCCGGATGGACTCAATCCTGCTTTTCTGTGGTAAGATCTTTGATTGAGAGCTTTGTCACAGAGGGGACATTCATGTGGTTACTCTCCTGTGTGGATGGCCTCATGCTGTCTAAGGAAAGAAGTCTGACTGCAGGCTTTCCCACACTCACTGCACTCATAAGGCTTCTCTCGCTTGTGCATGGCATTGTGGTTTCTAAGCCCAGGCTGTTGCAGAAAGCCTTTCCCTCTTCCATGACATTCACATGGTTTCTCTCTAGGGTGCGTCATGTTCTGCCCTCTGAGGTGGAAAACACTCCTGAAGGGCATCCCAGGGTCACACTGCGGTGTGCATGTCATTGTGTCTACTAAGGCATTCCTCTAGTCCAGGTGACTTTCCGCACTGTTGGCTGACATCTGGTTTCTTTCTTACTCGAGCTGCGGAATGTGGAGACACGGCTGATCTATGAGTAAATTCATCACTCCTATCAGCCCTTGGCACCCTTCTTCTAGAAGCTGCGGAGAGCTCGCATATTCACGGCATGGTGGGGGCAGACGTAGGATTCTGGACATGCCCCGAAGTCGTCCAGGTCAGGGAGGGCTCCTTGGATGTGGTTGGGGTGGGCATGGACTGAGAATTTCTGAGAGGGTCAGTGAGGTTGCGGAAGGTCCACAAGGGAGGGGCACCTTTGGAGGATGAATTCCTAAGGGCTTTTAGTGCCCCTGAGGGTGGGGATGATCTTGACTGTGAGAGAGGGATTAGGCAGGGACCTCCAGGTGGAGCCCAAACTACTGTCATTTCAAGGAACATCAGACTCCACTCTCCTCTCAGGGACCTGAGCTTTGTGGCACAACCATGATGCCAAACA
Organism: Myotis yumanensis; assembly: GCF_028538775.1. NCBI lineage: Eukaryota > Metazoa > Chordata > Mammalia > Chiroptera > Vespertilionidae > Myotis > Myotis yumanensis. The sequence continues at coordinate 13,395 of NW_027223833.1, forward strand.
TGATCTGACGTGATCAGAAATGAAACCCAATCACAAGCAGGACATGTTGTGCAGAGTTTTATTAGTACGGGATAAAAAGTATACGCAGCGGAATTTCATAAATCATTTCATACAGCATAATACATAAAAAAAAAAATAAGTAAAATGCCCCTCCCCCACAAGACGTGATGCGTCTTCCCGTTGTTCAATGATGCCACGAGAAGGGGGTGAATCCTCCAAGTCCAGGGAATGCGATGGGAAAAGCAGCAGGAAGCCGCGAGTCGCAGATGTGCACACTCCGAAAGTTCGCCCAGTCCTACGGGCGCTAGAGCACACTGCCAGGAGGAGCGTGGAGGCTGGGCTGGGTCCTTGGGAAGGCTGTGGGCAGCAGCTCTCCAGTGGGTCCCGCACCAACAGCAGCTATTGCGCTCCCGGCGCTGTGAATGGGCAGCGAGGTCACGTGTGCCCTAATGGGCTCAGCCTGGACCACTGACGCAGCAGCCCTGGCCCGCCGCCACGCGCATGCGCAGTGGCCACCAAAGGGTGTTGGCGCGAGAGGGGCGGGGTGCAGAGCCCAGGCCACCTCCCCAGGGTGGATGCTTAGAGGTTGGCCGACTCTGCAGGCGAGCAACTGGCGGCGGAGACGCACTGACCTGCGCTCCTCGCACCCGCGTGGGCGCACACCCTGGTCCCCTCTGGTCCCGCGGCATCTGCAGGACTTGGCGGGGATACACTCCATGGGAGATCCAGGAACTGGAAGAGGTCCACGTCGCTGTCACCCACAAAGTCGTAACAGGGCCTGGGGGAGGAGAAGGGCTCCTCCAAGAAGCAATAGGCTGAGAGCAGGTCTGTGAAATCAGGGTTTGAAGAGAAATTCCCGGCGTTGTCGTGGCCCTGAGGCGAGAGTGTGTCCTCGGATGGAGCTCCAGTTGGAGGTGGAGTTGGCGTTGGACTTGGAGCTGGATCTAGAGCTCGTGTTGGAGCTGGAGGTGTAGAAGGAGCTGGATCTAGATCTGGAGCTGGAGCTGGAGTTGGGGCTCGATCTGGATCTGGGGCTGGAGCTGGAGCGGGAGCTGGATCTCCATCTGGATATGGATCTGGGGCTGGAGCTGGAGCTGGAGCTGGAGCTAGAGCGGGAGCTGGAGCTGGATTTGGAGCTCGATCTGGATCTGGAGCTGGGGCTGGAGCTTGATTTGGAGCTCGATCGGGATGTGGGGCTGGAGCTCGAGTTTGAGCTGGAGCAGGTGCAGCGGTGACCGTGCCCTGGAGGCATTGGGCAGGGTCGCAGCAGGCCAGGCTGTAGCTGGGGGCGCTTGGATCTCCTGCTGGGAAGACTTGCAAGGGTCTGTGCGGAGGGAGGCTGCTGAAACCAAGGACCCCGTGGTGTATGGGGGCGGCAGGGAGCACAGGTGTGGTGGAGAGCACAGGGCCACCGAGGAGCACAGAGCCGGCTGGGAACACAGGACCCGCCGGGAGCACAGGACTGGCGGGGAACACAGGGCCAGCGGGGAGCCCATGGCCTGCGGGGAGCACAGAGCCGGCTGGGAACACAGGACCCGCCGGGAGCACAGGACCGGTCCGGAATCCAGGGCCAGCGGGGAGCCCAGGGCCTGCGGGGAGCACAGAGCCGGCTGGGAACACAGGACCCGCCGGGAGCACAGGACCGGTCCGGAATCCAGGGCCAGCGGGGAGCCCAGGGCCTGCGGGGAGCACAGAGCCGGCTGGGAACACAGGACCCGCCGGGAGCACAGGACCGGTCCGGAATCCAGGGCCAGCGGGGAGCCCAGGGCCTGCGGGGAGCACAGAGCCGGCTGGGAACACAGTGCCAGCAGGGAACACTGGCTCCTCAGGGCGCACAGGAATGGCGGGCAGCACAGGGCTGGCAGCGAGCAAAGGGCCCTCCTGGGACGCAGGGCCTGCAGGGGAGGGCACAGGCGCGGGCTGAGGGGCACAGGCTGCCAGTTCCTGGGGCGCAGCCTGGGCTCCCTGGCCTTGCTGCTTGCGCAGTCGCTGCAACCTTTGCTCTTTGGTCCTGCGGTTCGAGAGCCACACCCTCACTTGGTCCTCCTGCAGGTTCAGCCTGGCCGCCAGGGTCTCGCGTTCCTCATAGGTCCCGTAGGGCTTCCCCTCAAAGAATTCCTCCAGGACCCGCAGCTGTTGTGCGCTGAACACTGTGCGAGGCCGCCGCAGGAGGCACAGTCGCGTCCTCTTCCTCGGGGGGCTTGGGGACAACCGGGAGCCGGTGTGAAAACCGGGGTCTTGCATCCTGGATGCTCCTGGGCCCTCTGCGCTTGGAGCTCTGGCAACCGCCCTGCGAGTGCCGCCTTAAAAACCTGGTAGGCACTCGCCACCCAGCGGTCCCAACCAATGGGGCTCGAGGCAGCGCTGCCCTCAGGCCCCGCCCCTTGGGCAGGTGCGTGCGTGCCTGCGTGCCTGCTTTTTCGCGCACAGGTGCGTAGGGGTGGGGTGGGGTGGGGTCGGGGTGGGGTGGGCGGGGCCCTCGGGGAGGCGCAATCATTTGTAGTCCTTGAACCAAGCAGCTGTCTGCGCCTGTCCTAGGGCCTGGCAGACATAGGTGGCCAGACAGCCGTGGCCCTGCCCTCAAGAGGACTCGGGAGTGTGCTGTTCCCGAGAGGGGCTTTTATTGGCATCCACGTGAGAGACTTTGACCTGCGCGATAGAATGCCAAAGGAAACTACACTGTCAGATCTCCTTGCTACATTCAGCTCGCCATCTGAACTGCCTCTTCCCGTGTCAGGGTGTCGTCTCCCCTTACTGGACATGATTTCTGCTTCCTGGGAGCACGTTGGTCTCCACGACAGTTGACGGCCCTGACGTCCACAATGGATAACCCAACCGATTCCTTGGTTTGTAAATTGGAACTGGAGGCCCCCTGCTCCATGATGTCTAAAAGAAAAACAGGTGTGTAACACAACAACAACAACAACAACAAAAAAAAGTGCGTGCGTCTAGAACTCTGTCTCCTGGCCGCACTTAGCAGAGCCATAGAATGACATCCCACCAAGATTTTTCCGTGAGAGCCCTTGTTATGCCCGAATGAACTTGCCTGAGCAGGGTCGTGTCCTACAGAGGCGTCTATCACCTGAGGCAGAAGATCTTGGCTGTGTCTTTAGCAGATCGTGTTGAAGAAACCATAGACGGAGGGAGCTGCCATGTTTCCAAGCAGCCATTGGGGAAAGGGCTGTGTGAACCTGAGTGTATGTGCTCAAAACCGCACAAGGAAAACCAACACACCAACACTTTGCTTCTTTCACAACAGATTTTCTTGTTCCAATATGGGCAAGCATTGCTGTCCTGAAAGATGAATTTCTTACAATATTCTACATTCAAAGAAGAGTCTGTACTCTGTGAATGGTCCCGTACATGACCAGTGTTGTTTGATGAATAAAAGGTTTCACCTGATTTTACCCTGTATCATTTCACTCGAGTGAATAATGTGTAAAACAGCGTTGGTCTTCCATGATTCCCTCTCCTTTGTTGAGTTCCGTCACGTTTTCTAATGGGAGGACTATGACTGGAGGATTTTCCACATAGCTGACATGCCACGGGCTCTCCTCCCGTGTAGGAACTCTGGTGTCTGATGAGATTCGCATGTTGGCGTTCCCACACTGACCGCATTCACATGGATTCTCTCTGGTGTGTGTTATGTGGTAACGTGTCGACAGCTCAGACTTTTGACGGAAAGCCTTCCCACACATGGGGCATACATGTGGTTTCTGCCCCGTGTGCATTCTCCCGTGCTGGTTCAGGCCAGAGCTTTGACGAGTGACATTCATAGCATGGCTTGCCCGGATGGACTCAATCCTGCTTTTCTGTGGTAAGATCTTTGATTGAGAGCTTTGTCACAGAGGGGACATTCATGTGGTTACTCTCCTGTGTGGATGGCCTCATGCTGTCTAAGGAAAGAAGTCTGACTGCAGGCTTTCCCACACTCACTGCACTCATAAGGCTTCTCTCGCTTGTGCATGGCATTGTGGTTTCTAAGCCCAGGCTGTTGCAGAAAGCCTTTCCCTCTTCCATGACATTCACATGGTTTCTCTCTAGGGTGCGTCATGTTCTGCCCTCTGAGGTGGAAAACACTCCTGAAGGGCATCCCAGGGTCACACTGCGGTGTGCATGTCATTGTGTCTACTAAGGCATTCCTCTAGTCCAGGTGACTTTCCGCACTGTTGGCTGACATCTGGTTTCTTTCTTACTCGAGCTGCGGAATGTGGAGACACGGCTGATCTATGAGTAAATTCATCACTCCTATCAGCCCTTGGCACCCTTCTTCTAGAAGCTGCGGAGAGCTCGCATATTCACGGCATGGTGGGGGCAGACGTAGGATTCTGGACATGCCCCGAAGTCGTCCAGGTCAGGGAGGGCTCCTTGGATGTGGTTGGGGTGGGCATGGACTGAGAATTTCTGAGAGGGTCAGTGAGGTTGCGGAAGGTCCACAAGGGAGGGGCACCTTTGGAGGATGAATTCCTAAGGGCTTTTAGTGCCCCTGAGGGTGGGGATGATCTTGACTGTGAGAGAGGGATTAGGCAGGGACCTCCAGGTGGAGCCCAAACTACTGTCATTTCAAGGAACATCAGACTCCACTCTCCTCTCAGGGACCTGAGCTTTGTGGCACAACCATGATGCCAAACATGATCTGACGTGATCAGAAATGAAACCCAATCACAAGCAGGACATGTTGTGCAGAGTTTTATTAGTACGGGATAAAAAGTATACGCAGCGGAATTTCATAAATCATTTCATACAGCATAATACATAAAAAAAAAAATAAGTAAAATGCCCCTCCCCCACAAGACGTGATGCGTCTTCCCGTTGTTCAATGATGCCACGAGAAGGGGGTGAATCCTCCAAGTCCAGGGAATGCGATGGGAAAAGCAGCAGGAAGCCGCGAGTCGCAGATGTGCACACTCCGAAAGTTCGCCCAGTCCTACAGGCGCTAGAGCACACTGCCAGGAGGAGCGTGGAGGCTGGGCTGGGTCCTTGGGAAGGCTGTGGGCAGCAGCTCTCCAGTGGGTCCCGCACCAACAGCAGCTATTGCGCTCCCGGCGCTGTGAATGGGCAGCGAGGTCACGTGTGCCCTAATGGGCTCAGCCTGGACCACTGACGCAGCAGCCCTGGCCCGCCGCCACGCGCATGCGCAGTGGCCACCAAAGGGTGTTGGCGCGAGAGGGGCGGGGTGCAGAGCCCAGGCCACCTCCCCAGGGTGGATGCTTAGAGGTTGGCCGACTCTGCAGGCGAGCAACTGGCGGCGGAGACGCACTGACCTGCGCTCCTCGCACCCGCGTGGGCGCACACCCTGGTCCCCTCTGGTCCCGCGGCATCTGCAGGACTTGGCGGGGATACACTCCATGGGAGATCCAGGAACTGGAAGAGGTCCACGTCGCTGTCACCCACAAAGTCGTAACAGGGCCTGGGGGAGGAGAAGGGCTCCTCCAAGAAGCAATAGGCTGAGAGCAGGTCTGTGAAATCAGGGTTTGAAGAGAAATTCCCGGCGTTGTTGTGGCCCTGAGGCGAGAGTGTGTCCTCGGATGGAGCTCCAGTTGGAGGTGGAGTTGGCGTTGGACTTGGAGCTGGATCTAGAGCTCGTGTTGGAGCTGGAGGTGTAGAAGGAGCTGGATCTAGATCTGGAGCTGGAGCTGGAGTTGGGGCTCGATCTGGATCTGGGGCTGGAGCTGGAGCGGGAGCTGGATCTCCATCTGGATATGGATCTGGGGCTGGAGCTGGAGCTGGAGCTGGAGCTAGAGCGGGAGCTGGAGCTGGATTTGGAGCTCGATCTGGATCTGGAGCTGGGGCTGGAGCTTGATTTGGAGCTCGATCGGGATGTGGGGCTGGAGCTCGAGTTTGAGCTGGAGCAGGTGCAGCGGTGACCGTGCCCTGGAGGCATTGGGCAGGGTCGCAGCAGGCCAGGCTGTAGCTGGGGGCGCTTGGATCTCCTGCTGGGAAGACTTGCAAGGGTCTGTGCGGAGGGAGGCTGCTGAAACCAAGGACCCCGTGGTGTATGGGGGCGGCAGGGAGCACAGGTGTGGTGGAGAGCACAGGGCCACCGAGGAGCACAGAGCCGGCTGGGAACACAGGACCCGCCGGGAGCACAGGACTGGCGGGGAACACAGGGCCAGCGGGGAGCCCATGGCCTGCGGGGAGCACAGAGCCGGCTGGGAACACAGGACCCGCCGGGAGCACAGGACCGGTCCGGAATCCAGGGCCAGCGGGGAGCCCAGGGCCTGCGGGGAGCACAGAGCCGGCTGGGAACACAGGACCCGCCGGGAGCACAGGACCGGTCCGGAATCCAGGGCCAGCGGGGAGCCCAGGGCCTGCGGGGAGCACAGAGCCGGCTGGGAACACAGGACCCGCCGGGAGCACAGGACCGGTCCGGAATCCAGGGCCAGCGGGGAGCCCAGGGCCTGCGGGGAGCACAGAGCCGGCTGGGAACACAGTGCCAGCAGGGAACACTGGCTCCTCAGGGCGCACAGGAATGGCGGGCAGCACAGGGCTGGCAGCGAGCAAAGGGCCCTCCTGGGACGCAGGGCCTGCAGGGGAGGGCACAGGCGCGGGCTGAGGGGCACAGGCTGCCAGTTCCTGGGGCGCAGCCTGGGCTCCCTGGCCTTGCTGCTTGCGCAGTCGCTGCAACCTTTGCTCTTTGGTCCTGCGGTTCGAGAGCCACACCCTCACTTGGTCCTCCTGCAGGTTCAGCCTGGCCGCCAGGGTCTCGCGTTCCTCATAGGTCCCGTAGGGCTTCCCCTCAAAGAATTCCTCCAGGACCCGCAGCTGTTGTGCGCTGAACACTGTGCGAGGCCGCCGCAGGAGGCACAGTCGCGTCCTCTTCCTCGGGGGGCTTGGGGACAACCGGGAGCCGGTGTGAAAACCGGGGTCTTGCATCCTGGATGCTCCTGGGCCCTCTGCGCTTGGAGCTCTGGCAACCGCCCTGCGAGTGCCGCCTTAAAAACCTGGTAGGCACTCGCCACCCAGCGGTCCCAACCAATGGGGCTCGAGGCAGCGCTGCCCTCAGGCCCCGCCCCTTGGGCAGGTGCGTGCGTGCCTGCGTGCCTGCTTTTTCGCGCACAGGTGCGTAGGGGTGGGGTGGGGTGGGGTCGGGGTGGGGTGGGCGGGGCCCTCGGGGAGGCGCAATCATTTGTAGTCCTTGAACCAAGCAGCTGTCTGCGCCTGTCCTAGGGCCTGGCAGACATAGGTGGCCAGACAGCCGTGGCCCTGCCCTCAAGAGGACTCGGGAGTGTGCTGTTCCCGAGAGGGGCTTTTATTGGCATCCACGTGAGAGACTTTGACCTGCGCGATAGAATGCCAAAGGAAACTACACTGTCAGATCTCCTTGCTACATTCAGCTCGCCATCTGAACTGCCTCTTCCCGTGTCAGGGTGTCGTCTCCCCTTACTGGACATGATTTCTGCTTCCTGGGAGCACGTTGGTCTCCACGACAGTTGACGGCCCTGACGTCCACAATGGATAACCCAACCGATTCCTTGGTTTGTAAATTGGAACTGGAGGCCCCCTGCTCCATGATGTCTAAAAGAAAAACAGGTGTGTAACACAACAACAACAACAACAACAAAAAAAAGTGCGTGCGTCTAGAACTCTGTCTCCTGGCCGCACTTAGCAGAGCCATAGAATGACATCCCACCAAGATTTTTCCGTGAGAGCCCTTGTTATGCCCGAATGAACTTGCCTGAGCAGGGTCGTGTCCTACAGAGGCGTCTATCACCTGAGGCAGAAGATCTTGGCTGTGTCTTTAGCAGATCGTGTTGAAGAAACCATAGACGGAGGGAGCTGCCATGTTTCCAAGCAGCCATTGGGGAAAGGGCTGTGTGAACCTGAGTGTATGTGCTCAAAACCGCACAAGGAAAACCAACACACCAACACTTTGCTTCTTTCACAACAGATTTTCTTGTTCCAATATGGGCAAGCATTGCTGTCCTGAAAGATGAATTTCTTACAATATTCTACATTCAAAGAAGAGTCTGTACTCTGTGAATGGTCCCGTACATGACCAGTGTTGTTTGATGAATAAAAGGTTTCACCTGATTTTACCCTGTATCATTTCACTCGAGTGAATAATGTGTAAAACAGCGTTGGTCTTCCATGATTCCCTCTCCTTTGTTGAGTTCCGTCACGTTTTCTAATGGGAGGACTATGACTGGAGGATTTTCCACATAGCTGACATGCCACGGGCTCTCCTCCCGTGTAGGAACTCTGGTGTCTGATGAGATTCGCATGTTGGCGTTCCCACACTGACCGCATTCACATGGATTCTCTCTGGTGTGTGTTATGTGGTAACGTGTCGACAGCTCAGACTTTTGACGGAAAGCCTTCCCACACATGGGGCATACATGTGGTTTCTGCCCCGTGTGCATTCTCCCGTGCTGGTTCAGGCCAGAGCTTTGACGAGTGACATTCATAGCATGGCTTGCCCGGATGGACTCAATCCTGCTTTTCTGTGGTAAGATCTTTGATTGAGAGCTTTGTCACAGAGGGGACATTCATGTGGTTACTCTCCTGTGTGGATGGCCTCATGCTGTCTAAGGAAAGAAGTCTGACTGCAGGCTTTCCCACACTCACTGCACTCATAAGGCTTCTCTCGCTTGTGCATGGCATTGTGGTTTCTAAGCCCAGGCTGTTGCAGAAAGCCTTTCCCTCTTCCATGACATTCACATGGTTTCTCTCTAGGGTGCGTCATGTTCTGCCCTCTGAGGTGGAAAACACTCCTGAAGGGCATCCCAGGGTCACACTGCGGTGTGCATGTCATTGTGTCTACTAAGGCATTCCTCTAGTCCAGGTGACTTTCCGCACTGTTGGCTGACATCTGGTTTCTTTCTTACTCGAGCTGCGGAATGTGGAGACACGGCTGATCTATGAGTAAATTCATCACTCCTATCAGCCCTTGGCACCCTTCTTCTAGAAGCTGCGGAGAGCTCGCATATTCACGGCATGGTGGGGGCAGACGTAGGATTCTGGACATGCCCCGAAGTCGTCCAGGTCAGGGAGGGCTCCTTGGATGTGGTTGGGGTGGGCATGGACTGAGAATTTCTGAGAGGGTCAGTGAGGTTGCGGAAGGTCCACAAGGGAGGGGCACCTTTGGAGGATGAATTCCTAAGGGCTTTTAGTGCCCCTGAGGGTGGGGATGATCTTGACTGTGAGAGAGGGATTAGGCAGGGACCTCCAGGTGGAGCCCAAACTACTGTCATTTCAAGGAACATCAGACTCCACTCTCCTCTCAGGGACCTGAGCTTTGTGGCACAACCATGATGCCAAACATGATCTGACGTGATCAGAAATGAAACCCAATCACAAGCAGGACATGTTGTGCAGAGTTTTATTAGTACGGGATAAAAAGTATACGCAGCGGAATTTCATAAATCATTTCATACAGCATAATACATAAAAAAAAAAATAAGTAAAATGCCCCTCCCCCACAAGACGTGATGCGTCTTCCCGTTGTTCAATGATGCCACGAGAAGGGGGTGAATCCTCCAAGTCCAGGGAATGCGATGGGAAAAGCAGCAGGAAGCCGCGAGTCGCAGATGTGCACACTCCGAAAGTTCGCCCAGTCCTACGGGCGCTAGAGCACACTGCCAGGAGGAGCGTGGAGGCTGGGCTGGGTCCTTGGGAAGGCTGTGGGCAGCAGCTCTCCAGTGGGTCCCGCACCAACAGCAGCTATTGCGCTCCCGGCGCTGTGAATGGGCAGCGAGGTCACGTGTGCCCTAATGGGCTCAGCCTGGACCACTGACGCAGCAGCCCTGGCCCGCCGCCACGCGCATGCGCAGTGGCCACCAAAGGGTGTTGGCGCGAGAGGGGCGGGGTGCAGAGCCCAGGCCACCTCCCCAGGGTGGATGCTTAGAGGTTGGCCGACTCTGCAGGCGAGCAACTGGCGGCGGAGACGCACTGACCTGCGCTCCTCGCACCCGCGTGGGCGCACACCCTGGTCCCCTCTGGTCCCGCGGCATCTGCAGGACTTGGCGGGGATACACTCCATGGGAGATCCAGGAACTGGAAGAGGTCCACGTCGCTGTCACCCACAAAGTCGTAACAGGGCCTGGGGGAGGAGAAGGGCTCCTCCAAGAAGCAATAGGCTGAGAGCAGGTCTGTGAAATCAGGGTTTGAAGAGAAATTCCCGGCGTTGTCGTGGCCCTGAGGCGAGAGTGTGTCCTCGGATGGAGCTCCAGTTGGAGGTGGAGTTGGCGTTGGACTTGGAGCTGGATCTAGAGCTCGTGTTGGAGCTGGAGGTGTAGAAGGAGCTGGATCTAGATCTGGAGCTGGAGCTGGAGTTGGGGCTCGATCTGGATCTGGGGCTGGAGCTGGAGCGGGAGCTGGATCTCCATCTGGATATGGATCTGGGGCTGGAGCTGGAGCTGGAGCTGGAGCTAGAGCGGGAGCTGGAGCTGGATTTGGAGCTCGATCTGGATCTGGAGCTGGGGCTGGAGCTTGATTTGGAGCTCGATCGGGATGTGGGGCTGGAGCTCGAGTTTGAGCTGGAGCAGGTGCAGCGGTGACCGTGCCCTGGAGGCATTGGGCAGGGTCGCAGCAGGCCAGGCTGTAGCTGGGGGCGCTTGGATCTCCTGCTGGGAAGACTTGCAAGGGTCTGTGCGGAGGGAGGCTGCTGAAACCAAGGACCCCGTGGTGTATGGGGGCGGCAGGGAGCACAGGTGTGGTGGAGAGCACAGGGCCACCGAGGAGCACAGAGCCGGCTGGGAACACAGGACCCGCCGGGAGCACAGGACTGGCGGGGAACACAGGGCCAGCGGGGAGCCCATGGCCTGCGGGGAGCACAGAGCCGGCTGGGAACACAGGACCCGCCGGGAGCACAGGACCGGTCCGGAATCCAGGGCCAGCGGGGAGCCCAGGGCCTGCGGGGAGCACAGAGCCGGCTGGGAACACAGGACCCGCCGGGAGCACAGGACCGGTCCGGAATCCAGGGCCAGCGGGGAGCCCAGGGCCTGCGGGGAGCACAGAGCCGGCTGGGAACACAGGACCCGCCGGGAGCACAGGACCGGTCCGGAATCCAGGGCCAGCGGGGAGCCCAGGGCCTGCGGGGAGCACAGAGCCGGCTGGGAACACAGGACCCGCCGGGAGCACAGGACCGGTCCGGAATCCAGGGCCAGCGGGGAGCCCAGGGCCTGCGGGGAGCACAGAGCCGGCTGGGAACACAGTGCCAGCAGGGAACACTGGCTCCTCAGGGCGCACAGGAATGGCGGGCAGCACAGGGCTGGCAGCGAGCAAAGGGCCCTCCTGGGACGCAGGGCCTGCAGGGGAGGGCACAGGCGCGGGCTGAGGGGCACAGGCTGCCAGTTCCTGGGGCGCAGCCTGGGCTCCCTGGCCTTGCTGCTTGCGCAGTCGCTGCAACCTTTGCTCTTTGGTCCTGCGGTTCGAGAGCCACACCCTCACTTGGTCCTCCTGCAGGTTCAGCCTGGCCGCCAGGGTCTCGCGTTCCTCATAGGTCCCGTAGGGCTTCCCCTCAAAGAATTCCTCCAGGACCCGCAGCTGTTGTGCGCTGAACACTGTGCGAGGCCGCCGCAGGAGGCACAGTCGCGTCCTCTTCCTCGGGGGGCTTGGGGACAACCGGGAGCCGGTGTGAAAACCGGGGTCTTGCATCCTGGATGCTCCTGGGCCCTCTGCGCTTGGAGCTCTGGCAACCGCCCTGCGAGTGCCGCCTTAAAAACCTGGTAGGCACTCGCCACCCAGCGGTCCCAACCAATGGGGCTCGAGGCAGCGCTGCCCTCAGGCCCCGCCCCTTGGGCAGGTGCGTGCGTGCCTGCGTGCCTGCTTTTTCGCGCACAGGTGCGTAGGGGTGGGGTGGGGTGGGGTCGGGGTGGGGTGGGCGGGGCCCTCGGGGAGGCGCAATCATTTGTAGTCCTTGAACCAAGCAGCTGTCTGCGCCTGTCCTAGGGCCTGGCAGACATAGGTGGCCAGACAGCCGTGGCCCTGCCCTCAAGAGGACTCGGGAGTGTGCTGTTCCCGAGAGGGGCTTTTATTGGCATCCACGTGAGAGACTTTGACCTGCGCGATAGAATGCCAAAGGAAACTACACTGTCAGATCTCCTTGCTACATTCAGCTCGCCATCTGAACTGCCTCTTCCCGTGTCAGGGTGTCGTCTCCCCTTACTGGACATGATTTCTGCTTCCTGGGAGCACGTTGGTCTCCACGACAGTTGACGGCCCTGACGTCCACAATGGATAACCCAACCGATTCCTTGGTTTGTAAATTGGAACTGGAGGCCCCCTGCTCCATGATGTCTAAAAGAAAAACAGGTGTGTAACACAACAACAACAACAACAACAAAAAAAAGTGCGTGCGTCTAGAACTCTGTCTCCTGGCCGCACTTAGCAGAGCCATAGAATGACATCCCACCAAGATTTTTCCGTGAGAGCCCTTGTTATGCCCGAATGAACTTGCCTGAGCAGGGTCGTGTCCTACAGAGGCGTCTATCACCTGAGGCAGAAGATCTTGGCTGTGTCTTTAGCAGATCGTGTTGAAGAAACCATAGACGGAGGGAGCTGCCATGTTTCCAAGCAGCCATTGGGGAAAGGGCTGTGTGAACCTGAGTGTATGTGCTCAAAACCGCACAAGGAAAACCAACACACCAACACTTTGCTTCTTTCACAACAGATTTTCTTGTTCCAATATGGGCAAGCATTGCTGTCCTGAAAGATGAATTTCTTACAATATTCTACATTCAAAGAAGAGTCTGTACTCTGTGAATGGTCCCGTACATGACCAGTGTTGTTTGATGAATAAAAGGTTTCACCTGATTTTACCCTGTATCATTTCACTCGAGTGAATAATGTGTAAAACAGCGTTGGTCTTCCATGATTCCCTCTCCTTTGTTGAGTTCCGTCACGTTTTCTAATGGGAGGACTATGACTGGAGGATTTTCCACATAGCTGACATGCCACGGGCTCTCCTCCCGTGTAGGAACTCTGGTGTCTGATGAGATTCGCATGTTGGCGTTCCCACACTGACCGCATTCACATGGATTCTCTCTGGTGTGTGTTATGTGGTAACGTGTCGACAGCTCAGACTTTTGACGGAAAGCCTTCCCACACATGGGGCATACATGTGGTTTCTGCCCCGTGTGCATTCTCCCGTGCTGGTTCAGGCCAGAGCTTTGACGAGTGACATTCATAGCATGGCTTGCCCGGATGGACTCAATCCTGCTTTTCTGTGGTAAGATCTTTGATTGAGAGCTTTGTCACAGAGGGGACATTCATGTGGTTACTCTCCTGTGTGGATGGCCTCATGCTGTCTAAGGAAAGAAGTCTGACTGCAGGCTTTCCCACACTCACTGCACTCATAAGGCTTCTCTCGCTTGTGCATGGCATTGTGGTTTCTAAGCCCAGGCTGTTGCAGAAAGCCTTTCCCTCTTCCATGACATTCACATGGTTTCTCTCTAGGGTGCGTCATGTTCTGCCCTCTGAGGTGGAAAACACTCCTGAAGGGCATCCCAGGGTCACACTGCGGTGTGCATGTCATTGTGTCTACTAAGGCATTCCTCTAGTCCAGGTGACTTTCCGCACTGTTGGCTGACATCTGGTTTCTTTCTTACTCGAGCTGCGGAATGTGGAGACACGGCTGATCTATGAGTAAATTCATCACTCCTATCAGCCCTTGGCACCCTTCTTCTAGAAGCTGCGGAGAGCTCGCATATTCACGGCATGGTGGGGGCAGACGTAGGATTCTGGACATGCCCCGAAGTCGTCCAGGTCAGGGAGGGCTCCTTGGATGTGGTTGGGGTGGGCATGGACTGAGAATTTCTGAGAGGGTCAGTGAGGTTGCGGAAGGTCCACAAGGGAGGGGCACCTTTGGAGGATGAATTCCTAAGGGCTTTTAGTGCCCCTGAGGGTGGGGATGATCTTGACTGTGAGAGAGGGATTAGGCAGGGACCTCCAGGTGGAGCCCAAACTACTGTCATTTCAAGGAACATCAGACTCCACTCTCCTCTCAGGGACCTGAGCTTTGTGGCACAACCATGATGCCAAACATGATCTGACGTGATCAGAAATGAAACCCAATCACAAGCAGGACATGTTGTGCAGAGTTTTATTAGTACGGGATAAAAAGTATACGCAGCGGAATTTCATAAATCATTTCATACAGCATAATACATAAAAAAAAAAATAAGTAAAATGCCCCTCCCCCACAAGACGTGATGCGTCTTCCCGTTGTTCAATGATGCCACGAGAAGGGGGTGAATCCTCCAAGTCCAGGGAATGCGATGGGAAAAGCAGCAGGAAGCCGCGAGTCGCAGATGTGCACACTCCGAAAGTTCGCCCAGTCCTACGGGCGCTAGAGCACACTGCCAGGAGGAGCGTGGAGGCTGGGCTGGGTCCTTGGGAAGGCTGTGGGCAGCAGCTCTCCAGTGGGTCCCGCACCAACAGCAGCTATTGCGCTCCCGGCGCTGTGAATGGGCAGCGAGGTCACGTGTGCCCTAATGGGCTCAGCCTGGACCACTGACGCAGCAGCCCTGGCCCGCCGCCACGCGCATGCGCAGTGGCCACCAAAGGGTGTTGGCGCGAGAGGGGCGGGGTGCAGAGCCCAGGCCACCTCCCCAGGGTGGATGCTTAGAGGTTGGCCGACTCTGCAGGCGAGCAACTGGCGGCGGAGACGCACTGACCTGCGCTCCTCGCACCCGCGTGGGCGCACACCCTGGTCCCCTCTGGTCCCGCGGCATCTGCAGGACTTGGCGGGGATACACTCCATGGGAGATCCAGGAACTGGAAGAGGTCCACGTCGCTGTCACCCACAAAGTCGTAACAGGGCCTGGGGGAGGAGAAGGGCTCCTCCAAGAAGCAATAGGCTGAGAGCAGGTCTGTGAAATCAGGGTTTGAAGAGAAATTCCCGGCGTTGTCGTGGCCCTGAGGCGAGAGTGTGTCCTCGGATGGAGCTCCAGTTGGAGGTGGAGTTGGCGTTGGACTTGGAGCTGGATCTAGAGCTCGTGTTGGAGCTGGAGGTGTAGAAGGAGCTGGATCTAGATCTGGAGCTGGAGCTGGAGTTGGGGCTCGATCTGGATCTGGGGCTGGAGCTGGAGCGGGAGCTGGATCTCCATCTGGATATGGATCTGGGGCTGGAGCTGGAGCTGGAGCTGGAGCTAGAGCGGGAGCTGGAGCTGGATTTGGAGCTCGATCTGGATCTGGAGCTGGGGCTGGAGCTTGATTTGGAGCTCGATCGGGATGTGGGGCTGGAGCTCGAGTTTGAGCTGGAGCAGGTGCAGCGGTGACCGTGCCCTGGAGGCATTGGGCAGGGTCGCAGCAGGCCAGGCTGTAGCTGGGGGCGCTTGGATCTCCTGCTGGGAAGACTTGCAAGGGTCTGTGCGGAGGGAGGCTGCTGAAACCAAGGACCCCGTGGTGTATGGGGGCGGCAGGGAGCACAGGTGTGGTGGAGAGCACAGGGCCACCGAGGAGCACAGAGCCGGCTGGGAACACAGGACCCGCCGGGAGCACAGGACTGGCGGGGAACACAGGGCCAGCGGGGAGCCCATGGCCTGCGGGGAGCACAGAGCCGGCTGGGAACACAGGACCCGCCGGGAGCACAGGACCGGTCCGGAATCCAGGGCCAGCGGGGAGCCCAGGGCCTGAGGGGAGCACAGAGCCGGCTGGGAACACAGGACCCGCCGGGAGCACAGGACCGGTCCGGAATCCAGGGCCAGCGGGGAGCCCAGGGCCTGCGGGGAGCACAGAGCCGGCTGGGAACACAGGACCCGCCGGGAGCACAGGACCGGTCCGGAATCCAGGGCCAGCGGGGAGCCCAGGGCCTGCGGGGAGCACAGAGCCGGCTGGGAACACAGGACCCGCCGGGAGCACAGGACCGGTCCGGAATCCAGGGCCAGCGGGGAGCCCAGGGCCTGCGGGGAGCACAGAGCCGGCTGGGAACACAGTGCCAGCAGGGAACACTGGCTCCTCAGGGCGCACAGGAATGGCGGGCAGCACAGGGCTGGCAGCGAGCAAAGGGCCCTCCTGGGACGCAGGGCCTGCAGGGGAGGGCACAGGCGCGGGCTGAGGGGCACAGGCTGCCAGTTCCTGGGGCGCAGCCTGGGCTCCCTGGCCTTGCTGCTTGCGCAGTCGCTGCAACCTTTGCTCTTTGGTCCTGCGGTTCGAGAGCCACACCCTCACTTGGTCCTCCTGCAGGTTCAGCCTGGCCGCCAGGGTCTCGCGTTCCTCATAGGTCCCGTAGGGCTTCCCCTCAAAGAATTCCTCCAGGACCCGCAGCTGTTGTGCGCTGAACACTGTGCGAGGCCGCCGCAGGAGGCACAGTCGCGTCCTCTTCCTCGGGGGGCTTGGGGACAACCGGGAGCCGGTGTGAAAACCGGGGTCTTGCATCCTGGATGCTCCTGGGCCCTCTGCGCTTGGAGCTCTGGCAACCGCCCTGCGAGTGCCGCCTTAAAAACCTGGTAGGCACTCGCCACCCAGCGGTCCCAACCAATGGGGCTCGAGGCAGCGCTGCCCTCAGGCCCCGCCCCTTGGGCAGGTGCGTGCGTGCCTGCGTGCCTGCTTTTTCGCGCACAGGTGCGTAGGGGTGGGGTGGGGTGGGGTCGGGGTGGGGTGGGCGGGGCCCTCGGGGAGGCGCAATCATTTGTAGTCCTTGAACCAAGCAGCTGTCTGCGCCTGTCCTAGGGCCTGGCAGACATAGGTGGCCAGACAGCCGTGGCCCTGCCCTCAAGAGGACTCGGGAGTGTGCTGTTCCCGAGAGGGGCTTTTATTGGCATCCACGTGAGAGACTTTGACCTGCGCGATAGAATGCCAAAGGAAACTACACTGTCAGATCTCCTTGCTACATTCAGCTCGCCATCTGAACTGCCTCTTCCCGTGTCAGGGTGTCGTCTCCCCTTACTGGACATGATTTCTGCTTCCTGGGAGCACGTTGGTCTCCACGACAGTTGACGGCCCTGACGTCCACAATGGATAACCCAACCGATTCCTTGGTTTGTAAATTGGAACTGGAGGCCCCCTGCTCCATGATGTCTAAAAGAAAAACAGGTGTGTAACACAACAACAACAACAACAACAAAAAAAAGTGCGTGCGTCTAGAACTCTGTCTCCTGGCCGCACTTAGCAGAGCCATAGAATGACATCCCACCAAGATTTTTCCGTGAGAGCCCTTGTTATGCCCGAATGAACTTGCCTGAGCAGGGTCGTGTCCTACAGAGGCGTCTATCACCTGAGGCAGAAGATCTTGGCTGTGTCTTTAGCAGATCGTGTTGAAGAAACCATAGACGGAGGGAGCTGCCAATGTTTCCAAGCAGCCATTGGGGAAAGGGCTGTGTGAACCTGAGTGTATGTGCTCAAAACCGCACAAGGAAAACCAACACACCAACACTTTGCTTCTTTCACAACAGATTTTCTTGTTCCAATATGGGCAAGCATTGCTGTCCTGAAAGATGAATTTCTTACAATATTCTACATTCAAAGAAGAGTCTGTACTCTGTGAATGGTCCCGTACATGACCAGTGTTGTTTGATGAATAAAAGGTTTCACCTGATTTTACCCTGTATCATTTCACTCGAGTGAATAATGTGTAAAACAGCGTTGGTCTTCCATGATTCCCTCTCCTTTGTTGAGTTCCGTCACGTTTTCTAATGGGAGGACTATGACTGGAGGATTTTCCACATAGCTGACATGCCACGGGCTCTCCTCCCGTGTAGGAACTCTGGTGTCTGATGAGATTCGCATGTTGGCGTTCCCACACTGACCGCATTCACATGGATTCTCTCTGGTGTGTGTTATGTGGTAACGTGTCGACAGCTCAGACTTTTGACGGAAAGCCTTCCCACACATGGGGCATACATGTGGTTTCTGCCCCGTGTGCATTCTCCCGTGCTGGTTCAGGCCAGAGCTTTGACGAGTGACATTCATAGCATGGCTTGCCCGGATGGACTCAATCCTGCTTTTCTGTGGTAAGATCTTTGATTGAGAGCTTTGTCACAGAGGGGACATTCATGTGGTTACTCTCCTGTGTGGATGGCCTCATGCTGTCTAAGGAAAGAAGTCTGACTGCAGGCTTTCCCACACTCACTGCACTCATAAGGCTTCTCTCGCTTGTGCATGGCATTGTGGTTTCTAAGCCCAGGCTGTTGCAGAAAGCCTTTCCCTCTTCCATGACATTCACATGGTTTCTCTCTAGGGTGCGTCATGTTCTGCCCTCTGAGGTGGAAAACACTCCTGAAGGGCATCCCAGGGTCACACTGCGGTGTGCATGTCATTGTGTCTACTAAGGCATTCCTCTAGTCCAGGTGACTTTCCGCACTGTTGGCTGACATCTGGTTTCTTTCTTACTCGAGCTGCGGAATGTGGAGACACGGCTGATCTATGAGTAAATTCATCACTCCTATCAGCCCTTGGCACCCTTCTTCTAGAAGCTGCGGAGAGCTCGCATATTCACGGCATGGTGGGGGCAGACGTAGGATTCTGGACATGCCCCGAAGTCGTCCAGGTCAGGGAGGGCTCCTTGGATGTGGTTGGGGTGGGCATGGACTGAGAATTTCTGAGAGGGTCAGTGAGGTTGCGGAAGGTCCACAAGGGAGGGGCACCTTTGGAGGATGAATTCCTAAGGGCTTTTAGTGCCCCTGAGGGTGGGGATGATCTTGACTGTGAGAGAGGGATTAGGCAGGGACCTCCAGGTGGAGCCCAAACTACTGTCATTTCAAGGAACATCAGACTCCACTCTCCTCTCAGGGACCTGAGCTTTGTGGCACAACCATGATGCCAAACATGATCTGACGTGATCAGAAATGAAACCCAATCACAAGCAGGACATGTTGTGCAGAGTTTTATTAGTACGGGATAAAAAGTATACGCAGCGGAATTTCATAAATCATTTCATACAGCATAATACATAAAAAAAAAAATAAGTAAAATGCCCCTCCCCCACAAGACGTGATGCGTCTTCCCGTTGTTCAATGATGCCACGAGAAGGGGGTGAATCCTCCAAGTCCAGGGAATGCGATGGGAAAAGCAGCAGGAAGCCGCGAGTCGCAGATGTGCACACTCCGAAAGTTCGCCCAGTCCTACGGGCGCTAGAGCACACTGCCAGGAGGAGCGTGGAGGCTGGGCTGGGTCCTTGGGAAGGCTGTGGGCAGCAGCTCTCCAGTGGGTCCCGCACCAGCAGCAGCTATTGCGCTCCCGGCGCTGTGAATGGGCAGCGAGGTCACGTGTGCCCTAATGGGCTCAGCCTGGACCACTGACGCAGCAGCCCTGGCCCGCCGCCACGCGCATGCGCAGTGGCCACCAAAGGGTGTTGGCGCGAGAGGGGCGGGGTGCAGAGCCCAGGCCACCTCCCCAGGGTGGATGCTTAGAGGTTGGCCGACTCTGCAGGCGAGCAACTGGCGGCGGAGACGCACTGACCTGCGCTCCTCGCACCCGCGTGGGCGCACACCCTGGTCCCCTCTGGTCCCGCGGCATCTGCAGGACTTGGCGGGGATACACTCCATGGGAGATCCAGGAACTGGAAGAGGTCCACGTCGCTGTCACCCACAAAGTCGTAACAGGGCCTGGGGGAGGAGAAGGGCTCCTCCAAGAAGCAATAGGCTGAGAGCAGGTCTGTGAAATCAGGGTTTGAAGAGAAATTCCCGGCGTTGTCGTGGCCCTGAGGCGAGAGTGTGTCCTCGGATGGAGCTCCAGTTGGAGGTGGAGTTGGCGTTGGACTTGGAGCTGGATCTAGAGCTCGTGTTGGAGCTGGAGGTGTAGAAGGAGCTGGATCTAGATCTGGAGCTGGAGCTGGAGTTGGGGCTCGATCTGGATCTGGGGCTGGAGCTGGAGCGGGAGCTGGATCTCCATCTGGATATGGATCTGGGGCTGGAGCTGGAGCTGGAGCTGGAGCTAGAGCGGGAGCTGGAGCTGGATTTGGAGCTCGATCTGGATCTGGAGCTGGGGCTGGAGCTTGATTTGGAGCTCGATCGGGATGTGGGGCTGGAGCTCGAGTTTGAGCTGGAGCAGGTGCAGCGGTGACCGTGCCCTGGAGGCATTGGGCAGGGTCGCAGCAGGCCAGGCTGTAGCTGGGGGCGCTTGGATCTCCTGCTGGGAAGACTTGCAAGGGTCTGTGCGGAGGGAGGCTGCTGAAACCAAGGACCCCGTGGTGTATGGGGGCGGCAGGGAGCACAGGTGTGGTGGAGAGCACAGGGCCACCGAGGAGCACAGAGCCGGCTGGGAACACAGGACCCGCCGGGAGCACAGGACTGGCGGGGAACACAGGGCCAGCGGGGAGCCCATGGCCTGCGGGGAGCACAGAGCCGGCTGGGAACACAGGACCCGCCGGGAGCACAGGACCGGTCCGGAATCCAGGGCCAGCGGGGAGCCCAGGGCCTGCGGGGAGCACAGAGCCGGCTGGGAACACAGGACCCGCCGGGAGCACAGGACCGGTCCGGAATCCAGGGCCAGCGGGGAGCCCAGGGCCTGCGGGGAGCACAGAGCCGGCTGGGAACACAGGACCCGCCGGGAGCACAGGACCGGTCCGGAATCCAGGGCCAGCGGGGAGCCCAGGGCCTG
Organism: Myotis yumanensis; assembly: GCF_028538775.1. Taxonomy (NCBI): domain Eukaryota; kingdom Metazoa; phylum Chordata; class Mammalia; order Chiroptera; family Vespertilionidae; genus Myotis; species Myotis yumanensis. The sequence continues at coordinate 33,876 of NW_027223833.1, forward strand.
CGGGGAGCACAGAGCCGGCTGGGAACACAGGACCCGCCGGGAGCACAGGACCGGTCCGGAATCCAGGGCCAGCGGGGAGCCCAGGGCCTGCGGGGAGCACAGAGCCGGCTGGGAACACAGTGCCAGCAGGGAACACTGGCTCCTCAGGGCGCACAGGAATGGCGGGCAGCACAGGGCTGGCAGCGAGCAAAGGGCCCTCCTGGGACGCAGGGCCTGCAGGGGAGGGCACAGGCGCGGGCTGAGGGGCACAGGCTGCCAGTTCCTGGGGCGCAGCCTGGGCTCCCTGGCCTTGCTGCTTGCGCAGTCGCTGCAACCTTTGCTCTTTGGTCCTGCGGTTCGAGAGCCACACCCTCACTTGGTCCTCCTGCAGGTTCAGCCTGGCCGCCAGGGTCTCGCGTTCCTCATAGGTCCCGTAGGGCTTCCCCTCAAAGAATTCCTCCAGGACCCGCAGCTGTTGTGCGCTGAACACTGTGCGAGGCCGCCGCAGGAGGCACAGTCGCGTCCTCTTCCTCGGGGGGCTTGGGGACAACCGGGAGCCGGTGTGAAAACCGGGGTCTTGCATCCTGGATGCTCCTGGGCCCTCTGCGCTTGGAGCTCTGGCAACCGCCCTGCGAGTGCCGCCTTAAAAACCTGGTAGGCACTCGCCACCCAGCGGTCCCAACCAATGGGGCTCGAGGCAGCGCTGCCCTCAGGCCCCGCCCCTTGGGCAGGTGCGTGCGTGCCTGCGTGCCTGCTTTTTCGCGCACAGGTGCGTAGGGGTGGGGTGGGGTGGGGTCGGGGTGGGGTGGGCGGGGCCCTCGGGGAGGCGCAATCATTTGTAGTCCTTGAACCAAGCAGCTGTCTGCGCCTGTCCTAGGGCCTGGCAGACATAGGTGGCCAGACAGCCGTGGCCCTGCCCTCAAGAGGACTCGGGAGTGTGCTGTTCCCGAGAGGGGCTTTTATTGGCATCCACGTGAGAGACTTTGACCTGCGCGATAGAATGCCAAAGGAAACTACACTGTCAGATCTCCTTGCTACATTCAGCTCGCCATCTGAACTGCCTCTTCCCGTGTCAGGGTGTCGTCTCCCCTTACTGGACATGATTTCTGCTTCCTGGGAGCACGTTGGTCTCCACGACAGTTGACGGCCCTGACGTCCACAATGGATAACCCAACCGATTCCTTGGTTTGTAAATTGGAACTGGAGGCCCCCTGCTCCATGATGTCTAAAAGAAAAACAGGTGTGTAACACAACAACAACAACAACAACAAAAAAAAGTGCGTGCGTCTAGAACTCTGTCTCCTGGCCGCACTTAGCAGAGCCATAGAATGACATCCCACCAAGATTTTTCCGTGAGAGCCCTTGTTATGCCCGAATGAACTTGCCTGAGCAGGGTCGTGTCCTACAGAGGCGTCTATCACCTGAGGCAGAAGATCTTGGCTGTGTCTTTAGCAGATCGTGTTGAAGAAACCATAGACGGAGGGAGCTGCCATGTTTCCAAGCAGCCATTGGGGAAAGGGCTGTGTGAACCTGAGTGTATGTGCTCAAAACCGCACAAGGAAAACCAACACACCAACACTTTGCTTCTTTCACAACAGATTTTCTTGTTCCAATATGGGCAAGCATTGCTGTCCTGAAAGATGAATTTCTTACAATATTCTACATTCAAAGAAGAGTCTGTACTCTGTGAATGGTCCCGTACATGACCAGTGTTGTTTGATGAATAAAAGGTTTCACCTGATTTTACCCTGTATCATTTCACTCGAGTGAATAATGTGTAAAACAGCGTTGGTCTTCCATGATTCCCTCTCCTTTGTTGAGTTCCGTCACGTTTTCTAATGGGAGGACTATGACTGGAGGATTTTCCACATAGCTGACATGCCACGGGCTCTCCTCCCGTGTAGGAACTCTGGTGTCTGATGAGATTCGCATGTTGGCGTTCCCACACTGACCGCATTCACATGGATTCTCTCTGGTGTGTGTTATGTGGTAACGTGTCGACAGCTCAGACTTTTGACGGAAAGCCTTCCCACACATGGGGCATACATGTGGTTTCTGCCCCGTGTGCATTCTCCCGTGCTGGTTCAGGCCAGAGCTTTGACGAGTGACATTCATAGCATGGCTTGCCCGGATGGACTCAATCCTGCTTTTCTGTGGTAAGATCTTTGATTGAGAGCTTTGTCACAGAGGGGACATTCATGTGGTTACTCTCCTGTGTGGATGGCCTCATGCTGTCTAAGGAAAGAAGTCTGACTGCAGGCTTTCCCACACTCACTGCACTCATAAGGCTTCTCTCGCTTGTGCATGGCATTGTGGTTTCTAAGCCCAGGCTGTTGCAGAAAGCCTTTCCCTCTTCCATGACATTCACATGGTTTCTCTCTAGGGTGCGTCATGTTCTGCCCTCTGAGGTGGAAAACACTCCTGAAGGGCATCCCAGGGTCACACTGCGGTGTGCATGTCATTGTGTCTACTAAGGCATTCCTCTAGTCCAGGTGACTTTCCGCACTGTTGGCTGACATCTGGTTTCTTTCTTACTCGAGCTGCGGAATGTGGAGACACGGCTGATCTATGAGTAAATTCATCACTCCTATCAGCCCTTGGCACCCTTCTTCTAGAAGCTGCGGAGAGCTCGCATATTCACGGCATGGTGGGGGCAGACGTAGGATTCTGGACATGCCCCGAAGTCGTCCAGGTCAGGGAGGGCTCCTTGGATGTGGTTGGGGTGGGCATGGACTGAGAATTTCTGAGAGGGTCAGTGAGGTTGCGGAAGGTCCACAAGGGAGGGGCACCTTTGGAGGATGAATTCCTAAGGGCTTTTAGTGCCCCTGAGGGTGGGGATGATCTTGACTGTGAGAGAGGGATTAGGCAGGGACCTCCAGGTGGAGCCCAAACTACTGTCATTTCAAGGAACATCAGACTCCACTCTCCTCTCAGGGACCTGAGCTTTGTGGCACAACCATGATGCCAAACATGATCTGACGTGATCAGAAATGAAACCCAATCACAAGCAGGACATGTTGTGCAGAGTTTTATTAGTACGGGATAAAAAGTATACGCAGCGGAATTTCATAAATCATTTCATACAGCATAATACATAAAAAAAAAAATAAGTAAAATGCCCCTCCCCCACAAGACGTGATGCGTCTTCCCGTTGTTCAATGATGCCACGAGAAGGGGGTGAATCCTCCAAGTCCAGGGAATGCGATGGGAAAAGCAGCAGGAAGCCGCGAGTCGCAGATGTGCACACTCCGAAAGTTCGCCCAGTCCTACGGGCGCTAGAGCACACTGCCAGGAGGAGCGTGGAGGCTGGGCTGGGTCCTTGGGAAGGCTGTGGGCAGCAGCTCTCCAGTGGGTCCCGCACCAACAGCAGCTATTGCGCTCCCGGCGCTGTGAATGGGCAGCGAGGTCACGTGTGCCCTAATGGGCTCAGCCTGGACCACTGACGCAGCAGCCCTGGCCCGCCGCCACGCGCATGCGCAGTGGCCACCAAAGGGTGTTGGCGCGAGAGGGGCGGGGTGCAGAGCCCAGGCCACCTCCCCAGGGTGGATGCTTAGAGGTTGGCCGACTCTGCAGGCGAGCAACTGGCGGCGGAGACGCACTGACCTGCGCTCCTCGCACCCGCGTGGGCGCACACCCTGGTCCCCTCTGGTCCCGCGGCATCTGCAGGACTTGGCGGGGATACACTCCATGGGAGATCCAGGAACTGGAAGAGGTCCACGTCGCTGTCACCCACAAAGTCGTAACAGGGCCTGGGGGAGGAGAAGGGCTCCTCCAAGAAGCAATAGGCTGAGAGCAGGTCTGTGAAATCAGGGTTTGAAGAGAAATTCCCGGCGTTGTCGTGGCCCTGAGGCGAGAGTGTGTCCTCGGATGGAGCTCCAGTTGGAGGTGGAGTTGGCGTTGGACTTGGAGCTGGATCTAGAGCTCGTGTTGGAGCTGGAGGTGTAGAAGGAGCTGGATCTAGATCTGGAGCTGGAGCTGGAGTTGGGGCTCGATCTGGATCTGGGGCTGGAGCTGGAGCGGGAGCTGGATCTCCATCTGGATATGGATCTGGGGCTGGAGCTGGAGCTGGAGCTGGAGCTAGAGCGGGAGCTGGAGCTGGATTTGGAGCTCGATCTGGATCTGGAGCTGGGGCTGGAGCTTGATTTGGAGCTCGATCGGGATGTGGGGCTGGAGCTCGAGTTTGAGCTGGAGCAGGTGCAGCGGTGACCGTGCCCTGGAGGCATTGGGCAGGGTCGCAGCAGGCCAGGCTGTAGCTGGGGGCGCTTGGATCTCCTGCTGGGAAGACTTGCAAGGGTCTGTGCGGAGGGAGGCTGCTGAAACCAAGGACCCCGTGGTGTATGGGGGCGGCAGGGAGCACAGGTGTGGTGGAGAGCACAGGGCCACCGAGGAGCACAGAGCCGGCTGGGAACACAGGACCCGCCGGGAGCACAGGACTGGCGGGGAACACAGGGCCAGCGGGGAGCCCATGGCCTGCGGGGAGCACAGAGCCGGCTGGGAACACAGGACCCGCCGGGAGCACAGGACCGGTCCGGAATCCAGGGCCAGCGGGGAGCCCAGGGCCTGCGGGGAGCACAGAGCCGGCTGGGAACACAGGACCCGCCGGGAGCACAGGACCGGTCCGGAATCCAGGGCCAGCGGGGAGCCCAGGGCCTGCGGGGAGCACAGAGCCGGCTGGGAACACAGGACCCGCCGGGAGCACAGGACCGGTCCGGAATCCAGGGCCAGCGGGGAGCCCAGGGCCTGCGGGGAGCACAGAGCCGGCTGGGAACACAGGACCCGCCGGGAGCACAGGACCGGTCCGGAATCCAGGGCCAGCGGGGAGCCCAGGGCCTGCGGGGAGCACAGAGCCGGCTGGGAACACAGTGCCAGCAGGGAACACTGGCTCCTCAGGGCGCACAGGAATGGCGGGCAGCACAGGGCTGGCAGCGAGCAAAGGGCCCTCCTGGGACGCAGGGCCTGCAGGGGAGGGCACAGGCGCGGGCTGAGGGGCACAGGCTGCCAGTTCCTGGGGCGCAGCCTGGGCTCCCTGGCCTTGCTGCTTGCGCAGTCGCTGCAACCTTTGCTCTTTGGTCCTGCGGTTCGAGAGCCACACCCTCACTTGGTCCTCCTGCAGGTTCAGCCTGGCCGCCAGGGTCTCGCGTTCCTCATAGGTCCCGTAGGGCTTCCCCTCAAAGAATTCCTCCAGGACCCGCAGCTGTTGTGCGCTGAACACTGTGCGAGGCCGCCGCAGGAGGCACAGTCGCGTCCTCTTCCTCGGGGGGCTTGGGGACAACCGGGAGCCGGTGTGAAAACCGGGGTCTTGCATCCTGGATGCTCCTGGGCCCTCTGCGCTTGGAGCTCTGGCAACCGCCCTGCGAGTGCCGCCTTAAAAACCTGGTAGGCACTCGCCACCCAGCGGTCCCAACCAATGGGGCTCGAGGCAGCGCTGCCCTCAGGCCCCGCCCCTTGGGCAGGTGCGTGCGTGCCTGCGTGCCTGCTTTTTCGCGCACAGGTGCGTAGGGGTGGGGTGGGGTGGGGTCGGGGTGGGGTGGGCGGGGCCCTCGGGGAGGCGCAATCATTTGTAGTCCTTGAACCAAGCAGCTGTCTGCGCCTGTCCTAGGGCCTGGCAGACATAGGTGGCCAGACAGCCGTGGCCCTGCCCTCAAGAGGACTCGGGAGTGTGCTGTTCCCGAGAGGGGCTTTTATTGGCATCCACGTGAGAGACTTTGACCTGCGCGATAGAATGCCAAAGGAAACTACACTGTCAGATCTCCTTGCTACATTCAGCTCGCCATCTGAACTGCCTCTTCCCGTGTCAGGGTGTCGTCTCCCCTTACTGGACATGATTTCTGCTTCCTGGGAGCACGTTGGTCTCCACGACAGTTGACGGCCCTGACGTCCACAATGGATAACCCAACCGATTCCTTGGTTTGTAAATTGGAACTGGAGGCCCCCTGCTCCATGATGTCTAAAAGAAAAACAGGTGTGTAACACAACAACAACAACAACAACAAAAAAAAGTGCGTGCGTCTAGAACTCTGTCTCCTGGCCGCACTTAGCAGAGCCATAGAATGACATCCCACCAAGATTTTTCCGTGAGAGCCCTTGTTATGCCCGAATGAACTTGCCTGAGCAGGGTCGTGTCCTACAGAGGCGTCTATCACCTGAGGCAGAAGATCTTGGCTGTGTCTTTAGCAGATCGTGTTGAAGAAACCATAGACGGAGGGAGCTGCCATGTTTCCAAGCAGCCATTGGGGAAAGGGCTGTGTGAACCTGAGTGTATGTGCTCAAAACCGCACAAGGAAAACCAACACACCAACACTTTGCTTCTTTCACAACAGATTTTCTTGTTCCAATATGGGCAAGCATTGCTGTCCTGAAAGATGAATTTCTTACAATATTCTACATTCAAAGAAGAGTCTGTACTCTGTGAATGGTCCCGTACATGACCAGTGTTGTTTGATGAATAAAAGGTTTCACCTGATTTTACCCTGTATCATTTCACTCGAGTGAATAATGTGTAAAACAGCGTTGGTCTTCCATGATTCCCTCTCCTTTGTTGAGTTCCGTCACGTTTTCTAATGGGAGGACTATGACTGGAGGATTTTCCACATAGCTGACATGCCACGGGCTCTCCTCCCGTGTAGGAACTCTGGTGTCTGATGAGATTCGCATGTTGGCGTTCCCACACTGACCGCATTCACATGGATTCTCTCTGGTGTGTGTTATGTGGTAACGTGTCGACAGCTCAGACTTTTGACGGAAAGCCTTCCCACACATGGGGCATACATGTGGTTTCTGCCCCGTGTGCATTCTCCCGTGCTGGTTCAGGCCAGAGCTTTGACGAGTGACATTCATAGCATGGCTTGCCCGGATGGACTCAATCCTGCTTTTCTGTGGTAAGATCTTTGATTGAGAGCTTTGTCACAGAGGGGACATTCATGTGGTTACTCTCCTGTGTGGATGGCCTCATGCTGTCTAAGGAAAGAAGTCTGACTGCAGGCTTTCCCACACTCACTGCACTCATAAGGCTTCTCTCGCTTGTGCATGGCATTGTGGTTTCTAAGCCCAGGCTGTTGCAGAAAGCCTTTCCCTCTTCCATGACATTCACATGGTTTCTCTCTAGGGTGCGTCATGTTCTGCCCTCTGAGGTGGAAAACACTCCTGAAGGGCATCCCAGGGTCACACTGCGGTGTGCATGTCATTGTGTCTACTAAGGCATTCCTCTAGTCCAGGTGACTTTCCGCACTGTTGGCTGACATCTGGTTTCTTTCTTACTCGAGCTGCGGAATGTGGAGACACGGCTGATCTATGAGTAAATTCATCACTCCTATCAGCCCTTGGCACCCTTCTTCTAGAAGCTGCGGAGAGCTCGCATATTCACGGCATGGTGGGGGCAGACGTAGGATTCTGGACATGCCCCGAAGTCGTCCAGGTCAGGGAGGGCTCCTTGGATGTGGTTGGGGTGGGCATGGACTGAGAATTTCTGAGAGGGTCAGTGAGGTTGCGGAAGGTCCACAAGGGAGGGGCACCTTTGGAGGATGAATTCCTAAGGGCTTTTAGTGCCCCTGAGGGTGGGGATGATCTTGACTGTGAGAGAGGGATTAGGCAGGGACCTCCAGGTGGAGCCCAAACTACTGTCATTTCAAGGAACATCAGACTCCACTCTCCTCTCAGGGACCTGAGCTTTGTGGCACAACCATGATGCCAAACATGATCTGACGTGATCAGAAATGAAACCCAATCACAAGCAGGACATGTTGTGCAGAGTTTTATTAGTACGGGATAAAAAGTATACGCAGCGGAATTTCATAAATCATTTCATACAGCATAATACATAAAAAAAAAAATAAGTAAAATGCCCCTCCCCCACAAGACGTGATGCGTCTTCCCGTTGTTCAATGATGCCACGAGAAGGGGGTGAATCCTCCAAGTCCAGGGAATGCGATGGGAAAAGCAGCAGGAAGCCGCGAGTCGCAGATGTGCACACTCCGAAAGTTCGCCCAGTCCTACGGGCGCTAGAGCACACTGCCAGGAGGAGCGTGGAGGCTGGGCTGGGTCCTTGGGAAGGCTGTGGGCAGCAGCTCTCCAGTGGGTCCCGCACCAACAGCAGCTATTGCGCTCCCGGCGCTGTGAATGGGCAGCGAGGTCACGTGTGCCCTAATGGGCTCAGCCTGGACCACTGACGCAGCAGCCCTGGCCCGCCGCCACGCGCATGCGCAGTGGCCACCAAAGGGTGTTGGCGCGAGAGGGGCGGGGTGCAGAGCCCAGGCCACCTCCCCAGGGTGGATGCTTAGAGGTTGGCCGACTCTGCAGGCGAGCAACTGGCGGCGGAGACGCACTGACCTGCGCTCCTCGCACCCGCGTGGGCGCACACCCTGGTCCCCTCTGGTCCCGCGGCATCTGCAGGACTTGGCGGGGATACACTCCATGGGAGATCCAGGAACTGGAAGAGGTCCACGTCGCTGTCACCCACAAAGTCGTAACAGGGCCTGGGGGAGGAGAAGGGCTCCTCCAAGAAGCAATAGGCTGAGAGCAGGTCTGTGAAATCAGGGTTTGAAGAGAAATTCCCGGCGTTGTCGTGGCCCTGAGGCGAGAGTGTGTCCTCGGATGGAGCTCCAGTTGGAGGTGGAGTTGGCGTTGGACTTGGAGCTGGATCTAGAGCTCGTGTTGGAGCTGGAGGTGTAGAAGGAGCTGGATCTAGATCTGGAGCTGGAGCTGGAGTTGGGGCTCGATCTGGATCTGGGGCTGGAGCTGGAGCGGGAGCTGGATCTCCATCTGGATATGGATCTGGGGCTGGAGCTGGAGCTGGAGCTGGAGCTAGAGCGGGAGCTGGAGCTGGATTTGGAGCTCGATCTGGATCTGGAGCTGGGGCTGGAGCTTGATTTGGAGCTCGATCGGGATGTGGGGCTGGAGCTCGAGTTTGAGCTGGAGCAGGTGCAGCGGTGACCGTGCCCTGGAGGCATTGGGCAGGGTCGCAGCAGGCCAGGCTGTAGCTGGGGGCGCTTGGATCTCCTGCTGGGAAGACTTGCAAGGGTCTGTGCGGAGGGAGGCTGCTGAAACCAAGGACCCCGTGGTGTATGGGGGCGGCAGGGAGCACAGGTGTGGTGGAGAGCACAGGGCCACCGAGGAGCACAGAGCCGGCTGGGAACACAGGACCCGCCGGGAGCACAGGACTGGCGGGGAACACAGGGCCAGCGGGGAGCCCATGGCCTGCGGGGAGCACAGAGCCGGCTGGGAACACAGGACCCGCCGGGAGCACAGGACCGGTCCGGAATCCAGGGCCAGCGGGGAGCCCAGGGCCTGCGGGGAGCACAGAGCCGGCTGGGAACACAGGACCCGCCGGGAGCACAGGACCGGTCCGGAATCCAGGGCCAGCGGGGAGCCCAGGGCCTGCGGGGAGCACAGAGCCGGCTGGGAACACAGGACCCGCCGGGAGCACAGGACCGGTCCGGAATCCAGGGCCAGCGGGGAGCCCAGGGCCTGCGGGGAGCACAGAGCCGGCTGGGAACACAGGACCCGCCGGGAGCACAGGACCGGTCCGGAATCCAGGGCCAGCGGGGAGCCCAGGGCCTGCGGGGAGCACAGAGCCGGCTGGGAACACAGTGCCAGCAGGGAACACTGGCTCCTCAGGGCGCACAGGAATGGCGGGCAGCACAGGGCTGGCAGCGAGCAAAGGGCCCTCCTGGGACGCAGGGCCTGCAGGGGAGGGCACAGGCGCGGGCTGAGGGGCACAGGCTGCCAGTTCCTGGGGCGCAGCCTGGGCTCCCTGGCCTTGCTGCTTGCGCAGTCGCTGCAACCTTTGCTCTTTGGTCCTGCGGTTCGAGAGCCACACCCTCACTTGGTCCTCCTGCAGGTTCAGCCTGGCCGCCAGGGTCTCGCGTTCCTCATAGGTCCCGTAGGGCTTCCCCTCAAAGAATTCCTCCAGGACCCGCAGCTGTAGGCACTCGCCACCCAGCGGTCCCAACCAATGGGGCTCGAGGCAGCGCTGCCCTCAGGCCCCGCCCCTTGGGCAGGTGCGTGCGTGCCTGCGTGCCTGCTTTTTCGCGCACAGGTGCGTAGGGGTGGGGTGGGGTGGGGTCGGGGTGGGGTGGGCGGGGCCCTCGGGGAGGCGCAATCATTTGTAGTCCTTGAACCAAGCAGCTGTCTGCGCCTGTCCTAGGGCCTGGCAGACATAGGTGGCCAGACAGCCGTGGCCCTGCCCTCAAGAGGACTCGGGAGTGTGCTGTTCCCGAGAGGGGCTTTTATTGGCATCCACGTGAGAGACTTTGACCTGCGCGATAGAATGCCAAAGGAAACTACACTGTCAGATCTCCTTGCTACATTCAGCTCGCCATCTGAACTGCCTCTTCCCGTGTCAGGGTGTCGTCTCCCCTTACTGGACATGATTTCTGCTTCCTGGGAGCACGTTGGTCTCCACGACAGTTGACGGCCCTGACGTCCACAATGGATAACCCAACCGATTCCTTGGTTTGTAAATTGGAACTGGAGGCCCCCTGCTCCATGATGTCTAAAAGAAAAACAGGTGTGTAACACAACAACAACAACAACAACAAAAAAAAGTGCGTGCGTCTAGAACTCTGTCTCCTGGCCGCACTTAGCAGAGCCATAGAATGACATCCCACCAAGATTTTTCCGTGAGAGCCCTTGTTATGCCCGAATGAACTTGCCTGAGCAGGGTCGTGTCCTACAGAGGCGTCTATCACCTGAGGCAGAAGATCTTGGCTGTGTCTTTAGCAGATCGTGTTGAAGAAACCATAGACGGAGGGAGCTGCCATGTTTCCAAGCAGCCATTGGGGAAAGGGCTGTGTGAACCTGAGTGTATGTGCTCAAAACCGCACAAGGAAAACCAACACACCAACACTTTGCTTCTTTCACAACAGATTTTCTTGTTCCAATATGGGCAAGCATTGCTGTCCTGAAAGATGAATTTCTTACAATATTCTACATTCAAAGAAGAGTCTGTACTCTGTGAATGGTCCCGTACATGACCAGTGTTGTTTGATGAATAAAAGGTTTCACCTGATTTTACCCTGTATCATTTCACTCGAGTGAATAATGTGTAAAACAGCGTTGGTCTTCCATGATTCCCTCTCCTTTGTTGAGTTCCGTCACGTTTTCTAATGGGAGGACTATGACTGGAGGATTTTCCACATAGCTGACATGCCACGGGCTCTCCTCCCGTGTAGGAACTCTGGTGTCTGATGAGATTCGCATGTTGGCGTTCCCACACTGACCGCATTCACATGGATTCTCTCTGGTGTGTGTTATGTGGTAACGTGTCGACAGCTCAGACTTTTGACGGAAAGCCTTCCCACACATGGGGCATACATGTGGTTTCTGCCCCGTGTGCATTCTCCCGTGCTGGTTCAGGCCAGAGCTTTGACGAGTGACATTCATAGCATGGCTTGCCCGGATGGACTCAATCCTGCTTTTCTGTGGTAAGATCTTTGATTGAGAGCTTTGTCACAGAGGGGACATTCATGTGGTTACTCTCCTGTGTGGATGGCCTCATGCTGTCTAAGGAAAGAAGTCTGACTGCAGGCTTTCCCACACTCACTGCACTCATAAGGCTTCTCTCGCTTGTGCATGGCATTGTGGTTTCTAAGCCCAGGCTGTTGCAGAAAGCCTTTCCCTCTTCCATGACATTCACATGGTTTCTCTCTAGGGTGCGTCATGTTCTGCCCTCTGAGGTGGAAAACACTCCTGAAGGGCATCCCAGGGTCACACTGCGGTGTGCATGTCATTGTGTCTACTAAGGCATTCCTCTAGTCCAGGTGACTTTCCGCACTGTTGGCTGACATCTGGTTTCTTTCTTACTCGAGCTGCGGAATGTGGAGACACGGCTGATCTATGAGTAAATTCATCACTCCTATCAGCCCTTGGCACCCTTCTTCTAGAAGCTGCGGAGAGCTCGCATATTCACGGCATGGTGGGGGCAGACGTAGGATTCTGGACATGCCCCGAAGTCGTCCAGGTCAGGGAGGGCTCCTTGGATGTGGTTGGGGTGGGCATGGACTGAGAATTTCTGAGAGGGTCAGTGAGGTTGCGGAAGGTCCACAAGGGAGGGGCACCTTTGGAGGATGAATTCCTAAGGGCTTTTAGTGCCCCTGAGGGTGGGGATGATCTTGACTGTGAGAGAGGGATTAGGCAGGGACCTCCAGGTGGAGCCCAAACTACTGTCATTTCAAGGAACATCAGACTCCACTCTCCTCTCAGGGACCTGAGCTTTGTGGCACAACCATGATGCCAAACATGATCTGACGTGATCAGAAATGAAACCCAATCACAAGCAGGACATGTTGTGCAGAGTTTTATTAGTACGGGATAAAAAGTATACGCAGCGGAATTTCATAAATCATTTCATACAGCATAATACATAAAAAAAAAAATAAGTAAAATGCCCCTCCCCCACAAGACGTGATGCGTCTTCCCGTTGTTCAATGATGCCACGAGAAGGGGGTGAATCCTCCAAGTCCAGGGAATGCGATGGGAAAAGCAGCAGGAAGCCGCGAGTCGCAGATGTGCACACTCCGAAAGTTCGCCCAGTCCTACGGGCGCTAGAGCACACTGCCAGGAGGAGCGTGGAGGCTGGGCTGGGTCCTTGGGAAGGCTGTGGGCAGCAGCTCTCCAGTGGGTCCCGCACCAACAGCAGCTATTGCGCTCCCGGCGCTGTGAATGGGCAGCGAGGTCACGTGTGCCCTAATGGGCTCAGCCTGGACCACTGACGCAGCAGCCCTGGCCCGCCGCCACGCGCATGCGCAGTGGCCACCAAAGGGTGTTGGCGCGAGAGGGGCGGGGTGCAGAGCCCAGGCCACCTCCCCAGGGTGGATGCTTAGAGGTTGGCCGACTCTGCAGGCGAGCAACTGGCGGCGGAGACGCACTGACCTGCGCTCCTCGCACCCGCGTGGGCGCACACCCTGGTCCCCTCTGGTCCCGCGGCATCTGCAGGACTTGGCGGGGATACACTCCATGGGAGATCCAGGAACTGGAAGAGGTCCACGTCGCTGTCACCCACAAAGTCGTAACAGGGCCTGGGGGAGGAGAAGGGCTCCTCCAAGAAGCAATAGGCTGAGAGCAGGTCTGTGAAATCAGGGTTTGAAGAGAAATTCCCGGCGTTGTCGTGGCCCTGAGGCGAGAGTGTGTCCTCGGATGGAGCTCCAGTTGGAGGTGGAGTTGGCGTTGGACTTGGAGCTGGATCTAGAGCTCGTGTTGGAGCTGGAGGTGTAGAAGGAGCTGGATCTAGATCTGGAGCTGGAGCTGGAGTTGGGGCTCGATCTGGATCTGGGGCTGGAGCTGGAGCGGGAGCTGGATCTCCATCTGGATATGGATCTGGGGCTGGAGCTGGAGCTGGAGCTGGAGCTAGAGCGGGAGCTGGAGCTGGATTTGGAGCTCGATCTGGATCTGGAGCTGGGGCTGGAGCTTGATTTGGAGCTCGATCGGGATGTGGGGCTGGAGCTCGAGTTTGAGCTGGAGCAGGTGCAGCGGTGACCGTGCCCTGGAGGCATTGGGCAGGGTCGCAGCAGGCCAGGCTGTAGCTGGGGGCGCTTGGATCTCCTGCTGGGAAGACTTGCAAGGGTCTGTGCGGAGGGAGGCTGCTGAAACCAAGGACCCCGTGGTGTATGGGGGCGGCAGGGAGCACAGGTGTGGTGGAGAGCACAGGGCCACCGAGGAGCACAGAGCCGGCTGGGAACACAGGACCCGCCGGGAGCACAGGACTGGCGGGGAACACAGGGCCAGCGGGGAGCCCATGGCCTGCGGGGAGCACAGAGCCGGCTGGGAACACAGGACCCGCCGGGAGCACAGGACCGGTCCGGAATCCAGGGCCAGCGGGGAGCCCAGGGCCTGCGGGGAGCACAGAGCCGGCTGGGAACACAGGACCCGCCGGGAGCACAGGACCGGTCCGGAATCCAGGGCCAGCGGGGAGCCCAGGGCCTGCGGGGAGCACAGAGCCGGCTGGGAACACAGGACCCGCCGGGAGCACAGGACCGGTCCGGAATCCAGGGCCAGCGGGGAGCCCAGGGCCTGCGGGGAGCACAGAGCCGGCTGGGAACACAGGACCCGCCGGGAGCACAGGACCGGTCCGGAATCCAGGGCCAGCGGGGAGCCCAGGGCCTGCGGGGAGCACAGAGCCGGCTGGGAACACAGTGCCAGCAGGGAACACTGGCTCCTCAGGGCGCACAGGAATGGCGGGCAGCACAGGGCTGGCAGCGAGCAAAGGGCCCTCCTGGGACGCAGGGCCTGCAGGGGAGGGCACAGGCGCGGGCTGAGGGGCACAGGCTGCCAGTTCCTGGGGCGCAGCCTGGGCTCCCTGGCCTTGCTGCTTGCGCAGTCGCTGCAACCTTTGCTCTTTGGTCCTGCGGTTCGAGAGCCACACCCTCACTTGGTCCTCCTGCAGGTTCAGCCTGGCCGCCAGGGTCTCGCGTTCCTCATAGGTCCCGTAGGGCTTCCCCTCAAAGAATTCCTCCAGGACCCGCAGCTGTTGTGCGCTGAACACTGTGCGAGGCCGCCGCAGGAGGCACAGTCGCGTCCTCTTCCTCGGGGGGCTTGGGGACAACCGGGAGCCGGTGTGAAAACCGGGGTCTTGCATCCTGGATGCTCCTGGGCCCTCTGCGCTTGGAGCTCTGGCAACCGCCCTGCGAGTGCCGCCTTAAAAACCTGGTAGGCACTCGCCACCCAGCGGTCCCAACCAATGGGGCTCGAGGCAGCGCTGCCCTCAGGCCCCGCCCCTTGGGCAGGTGCGTGCGTGCCTGCGTGCCTGCTTTTTCGCGCACAGGTGCGTAGGGGTGGGGTGGGGTGGGGTCGGGGTGGGGTGGGCGGGGCCCTCGGGGAGGCGCAATCATTTGTAGTCCTTGAACCAAGCAGCTGTCTGCGCCTGTCCTAGGGCCTGGCAGACATAGGTGGCCAGACAGCCGTGGCCCTGCCCTCAAGAGGACTCGGGAGTGTGCTGTTCCCGAGAGGGGCTTTTATTGGCATCCACGTGAGAGACTTTGACCTGCGCGATAGAATGCCAAAGGAAACTACACTGTCAGATCTCCTTGCTACATTCAGCTCGCCATCTGAACTGCCTCTTCCCGTGTCAGGGTGTCGTCTCCCCTTACTGGACATGATTTCTGCTTCCTGGGAGCACGTTGGTCTCCACGACAGTTGACGGCCCTGACGTCCACAATGGATAACCCAACCGATTCCTTGGTTTGTAAATTGGAACTGGAGGCCCCCTGCTCCATGATGTCTAAAAGAAAAACAGGTGTGTAACACAACAACAACAACAACAACAAAAAAAAGTGCGTGCGTCTAGAACTCTGTCTCCTGGCCGCACTTAGCAGAGCCATAGAATGACATCCCACCAAGATTTTTCCGTGAGAGCCCTTGTTATGCCCGAATGAACTTGCCTGAGCAGGGTCGTGTCCTACAGAGGCGTCTATCACCTGAGGCAGAAGATCTTGGCTGTGTCTTTAGCAGATCGTGTTGAAGAAACCATAGACGGAGGGAGCTGCCATGTTTCCAAGCAGCCATTGGGGAAAGGGCTGTGTGAACCTGAGTGTATGTGCTCAAAACCGCACAAGGAAAACCAACACACCAACACTTTGCTTCTTTCACAACAGATTTTCTTGTTCCAATATGGGCAAGCATTGCTGTCCTGAAAGATGAATTTCTTACAATATTCTACATTCAAAGAAGAGTCTGTACTCTGTGAATGGTCCCGTACATGACCAGTGTTGTTTGATGAATAAAAGGTTTCACCTGATTTTACCCTGTATCATTTCACTCGAGTGAATAATGTGTAAAACAGCGTTGGTCTTCCATGATTCCCTCTCCTTTGTTGAGTTCCGTCACGTTTTCTAATGGGAGGACTATGACTGGAGGATTTTCCACATAGCTGACATGCCACGGGCTCTCCTCCCGTGTAGGAACTCTGGTGTCTGATGAGATTCGCATGTTGGCGTTCCCACACTGACCGCATTCACATGGATTCTCTCTGGTGTGTGTTATGTGGTAACGTGTCGACAGCTCAGACTTTTGACGGAAAGCCTTCCCACACATGGGGCATACATGTGGTTTCTGCCCCGTGTGCATTCTCCCGTGCTGGTTCAGGCCAGAGCTTTGACGAGTGACATTCATAGCATGGCTTGCCCGGATGGACTCAATCCTGCTTTTCTGTGGTAAGATCTTTGATTGAGAGCTTTGTCACAGAGGGGACATTCATGTGGTTACTCTCCTGTGTGGATGGCCTCATGCTGTCTAAGGAAAGAAGTCTGACTGCAGGCTTTCCCACACTCACTGCACTCATAAGGCTTCTCTCGCTTGTGCATGGCATTGTGGTTTCTAAGCCCAGGCTGTTGCAGAAAGCCTTTCCCTCTTCCATGACATTCACATGGTTTCTCTCTAGGGTGCGTCATGTTCTGCCCTCTGAGGTGGAAAACACTCCTGAAGGGCATCCCAGGGTCACACTGCGGTGTGCATGTCATTGTGTCTACTAAGGCATTCCTCTAGTCCAGGTGACTTTCCGCACTGTTGGCTGACATCTGGTTTCTTTCTTACTCGAGCTGCGGAATGTGGAGACACGGCTGATCTATGAGTAAATTCATCACTCCTATCAGCCCTTGGCACCCTTCTTCTAGAAGCTGCGGAGAGCTCGCATATTCACGGCATGGTGGGGGCAGACGTAGGATTCTGGACATGCCCCGAAGTCGTCCAGGTCAGGGAGGGCTCCTTGGATGTGGTTGGGGTGGGCATGGACTGAGAATTTCTGAGAGGGTCAGTGAGGTTGCGGAAGGTCCACAAGGGAGGGGCACCTTTGGAGGATGAATTCCTAAGGGCTTTTAGTGCCCCTGAGGGTGGGGATGATCTTGACTGTGAGAGAGGGATTAGGCAGGGACCTCCAGGTGGAGCCCAAACTACTGTCATTTCAAGGAACATCAGACTCCACTCTCCTCTCAGGGACCTGAGCTTTGTGGCACAACCATGATGCCAAACATGATCTGACGTGATCAGAAATGAAACCCATTCTCAAGCAGGACATGTTGTGCAGAGTTTTATTAGTACCGGATAAAAAGTATATGCAGCGGAATTTCATAAATCATTTCAAACAGCATAATACATGAAAAAATAAGTAAAATGCCCCCTCACAAGATGTGATGCGCCTTCCCGGTGTTCAATGATGCCGCCGCGAGGAGGGGTTGAATCCTCCGAGTCCAGGGAATGCGATGGGAATAGCAGCAGGAAGCCGCGAGTCGCAGATGTGCACACTCCGAAAGTTCGCCCAGTCCTCCGGGCGCCAGAGCCCGCTGCCAGGAGGAGCGTGGAGGCTGGGCTGGGTCCTTGGGAAGGTTGTGGGCAGCAGCTCTCCAGCGTGTCCCGCACCAGCAGCATCTATTGTGCTGCCAGCGCTGTGAATGGCAGCGAGGTCACGTGTGCCCTAATGGGCTCAGCCTGGACCGCACATGCAGCAGCCCAGGCCTGCCGCCACGCGCATGCGCAGTGGACACCACAGCGTGTTGGCGGCAGGGGGGCGGGTTGCAGAGCCCAGGCCAACTCCCCAGGGTGGATGCTCAGAGGTTCTCCAGTTCTGCAGGGAGCAACTGGCGGCGGAGATGCACTGACCTGCGCTCCTCGCACTCGCGTGGGCGCACACCCTGGTCCCCTCTGGTTCCGCGGCATCTGCAGAACTTGGCTGGGACACACTCCCGCGGAGATCCAGGAACTGGAAGAGGTCCAGGTCAGTCACAGAGTCGTATGCTGTCAGTCACCAAGGCGTACCAGGGCCTGGGGGAGGAGAAGGGCTCCTCTGCGGAGCAATAGGGTGAGGGCAGGTCTGTGGCATCAGGTTCTGGAAAGAAATGCCCGGCTTCATCGGGGCCTTGAGGCGAGACTGTGGCCTCGGATGGAGCCAGAGCAGCAGCGGGAGCAGGTGCAGGGGGGCCCGTGCCCTGGACGCCTTGCGCAGCATCGCAGCAGGCTTGGCTGTAGCTCGAGGCGCTGGCATCTGCTGATGCGAAGACCTGCAAGGGTCTGTGCAGAGGGAGGCTGCCGAAAGCCGCGCCCCCGTGGTGCACGGGGGCAGCGGGGAGCACAGTGCCAGAGAGGAGCACAAAGCCGGCAGGGAGCACTGGACCCGCAGGAAGCACAGGACTTCCTGGGAACACAGGGCCAGCGGGGAGCCCAGGGCCTGCGGGGAGCACAGAGCCGGCTGGGAACACAGGACCCGCCGGCAGCACAGGACTGGCTGGGAACACAGGGCCAGCGGGGAGCCCAGGGCCTGCGGGGAACACTGGCTCCTCAGAGCGCACAGGAATGGCTGGCAGCACAGGGCTGGCAGGGAGCAAAAGATCCTCCTGGGATGCAGGGCCTGCAGGCGAGGGCACAGGCGCGGGCTGAGGGGCGCAGGCTGCCAGTTGCTGGGGCGCAGCCTGGGCTCCCTGGCCTTGCTGCTTGCGCAGTCGCTGCAACCTTTGCTCTTTGGCCCTGTGGTTCTTGAGCCACACCCTCACTTGTTCCTCCTGCAGGTTCAGCCTGGCCGCCAGGGTCTCGCGTTCCTCATAGGTCCTGTAGGGTTTCCCCTCAAAGAATTCCTCCAGGTCCCGCAGCTGTTTTGCTCTGAACACTGCGGGAGGCCGCCGCCACCACAGCCGGGTCCTCTTCCTCGGGGGGCTTGGGGACAACCGGGAGCCAGTGTGAAAACCGGGGTCTTGCATCCTGGATGCTCCTGGGCCCTCTGCGCTTGATGCTCTGGCCAACAGCGCTGCGAGTGCCGCCTTAAATACCTTGTAGACACTCGCCACCCAGAGGTCCCAACCAATGGGGCTTGAGGCAGCGCTGCCCTCAGGCCCCACCCCTTGTGGAGATGTGTGGGTGCTCTTTTGCCCGCCTGTGCCTGGGGTGGAGTGGTATGGGGTGCTTGTGGGGCGGGCGGGGCCCTCAGGGAGTCGCAATCATTGATTAGTCCTTTGACGGAGAGGGGACAATACCTATTTACACAGGTTCCTGTGGGCCCGGGACAAGCCACAAGGAATAAAGCCACAGTAAATCTCCTAGGCGTGTGTCACTCAGCAGATATCTTGTTAGCGGACCTTGTACTCCCGTGTGTGTGTGTGGTGGGGGGGAGGAGGACTAGGTGTGTGGGTGTGCGTGTGCGTTTGGGAGTGTGTGTGTGTGTGCGCGCGTGGGCGTGCGTCTGTGCGTGTACATCTGCAGTCACGCAAGGACACTTCTGGCATTGAATGGTCCGTCAGCGTCCATGAGCACCCTTCATCCCCTGCCTTCTCAAAGACATGGCCCCCTGCCTGTCCTTCCCGCCTCGGGTCTAACCAGAACTGGGGAAGTCCAGTCACCTGGCTCTGCCTTCTCCAGTGGAGGCTGCAGGAGGGGGCTCTTGCATTGGCGCTTCTCAACCAGCAGATGGCAGGACGGGCTCTCAGGCCCCGCCTGGGCTGGGCCATCTCTTGGACTTCCAACCCCCCCACCCCACCCCCCACCCCCAGCCATACCCCCACTCCCTCTCAGGATGGATGGTCAGGCCCGGTTCAGAGACCATGTCCGTGCTAGGCCACATGGGCTTGCAGAAGCCTCTGCCCATTGAAAGGCTGGATGAATGTCATTTCTAAGGAGGATTTCCTGTGGAGTTTTTCTGTTTGTTTGTTTGTTTGTTTTATTGGTTTATTATTGTTATTATTATTATTATTTTGGTTTTTTGGGGGGATTTTTTTTAGGAGGGTTTTTTCTTTTTGTATGCTTTTTTTGTTTCTGTGGGTTTTTTTTGTTTGTTTTTGTTTTTTCTTCTGCTTTTATATATGGGATGATGTGGAAGGAGCCAGAATGTTCCATTGTTCACCCAATTTGTTGGCAAATATCTCTATATTTCCCCTGTCACAGGTTTGTCTCGGGGAGCACCAGGGCCTTCATTTCCTTTCGGTACAGCATCATGATCTTCCTCATCTTCACCCTCACCCGTTTTTATGTCTTCAGAAGGAGGTGGTGATTCCTTTGCTAATTTTAGTACCATGTGTTCAAGATATTCTGGACCAGGTCTTTGCGAGATCTCTCCCCTGAAAGCTTCCTTGGTGAACACGGTCGACGACCGAGACAAAAAGCCTAGGACTGAGAAGCTCGGCAGAGTAGACCCTGCTTTCCTTTATAGCCCTGGAGCGTGGTGGGAGAAGCCAAATCAGCCGCCTGTCGGCTCCACCAATCAGCCGCCCCCAGGACTGAAAGCATCAGCGGTTGGGCGTCAAGTTTCAGGTGGGGGCGCCCATGTCCCAAGCTAGGTCCCACACCCCATGCCCCTTCAGGTGGCATTCACCCAAAGGACCGAAAGGAAAGGTTCTGCTGAACGTGGCTGTGCCTGGCATTCATTCCTCGAAAGGAATAGGCCGGGAGCGGGTGGAGTGTGTGTGTGGGTGGGTGGCGGACGGGGGTAGACCAGAGACGAAGACACACCAAATGAAGCTGGCCTTGGAGGTCATGGGAGGGAGAGGCTGAAGTTGATGTGTATAAAATGTGTATGGTTTTGTAATTAGCGAGCCCCTTGCTTGTCCTTCCCCGCTCAGGTCAAGTCCAGGCACCTGGCTCTGGCTACAGGAGGGTGGCTTGCATTGGCGCTTCTCGACCAGCACAGGGCGGGACGGGCTCTTCGGTCCGGACACCAGGTTCTGCCTTCCCCAGAGGAGGTTACCCAAGGGGGTGCGGGTGTGGGGTGGGGAGGAGGCTTGCATTGGCGCTCCATGACCAGTAGAGGGCGCCGCTGGCCCACCGAAGTGATTCCTGAGCTTGGGGAGGACTTGGCAGATGGGCAGGTGCCCAAGGAGACCCGCAGGGCTCCATCTCCACGCCTCCCGAGGCGTCATCGCTGTTTTCTGGGTTGAAGAGGCGACAATACATATTTAGACAGGCTTGGGTGGGACCGGGACAAGCCACAAGGAAAAAAGCCACAGTAAATCTTCTAGACGAGGGTCACTCATTACAAATCTTGATAGTGGAACTTGTGCTCCCGTGTGTGTGTGTGTGTGTGTGTGTGTGTGTGTGTGTGTGTTTTGGAGGTGGGGGAGGGGGGTTTGGTGAGTAGGTGTGGGTGTGGTTTTCGGTGTGCGTGTCTGTGTGTGTACATCCGCAGTCATGAGCGGACACTTCTTATAAGTACCGCGCGCTAACCGATTGCGCCACTGGAGCCCCGTAGCGGACACTTCTTGATTTGAATGGCCCGTGGGCATCCATGAGCACCCTTCAGCCCCTGCCTTCTCATAGAGAGCGCGGCCCCTGCTTGTCCTTCCCTGGTCAGGTCAAGTGCAGGCACCCGGCTCTGCCTTCCCCTGAGGTGGCTGCAGGAGAGTGGCTTGCAGTGGCGCTTCTCGACCAGCAAAGGGCAGGACGGGCTCTTCGGCCCGTCTTGGGCTGGGCCCTGTGGTCGAACCCCCACCCACCTCCCTCTCTGGATGGATGGTCAGGCCCCTGCGCAGAGACCAAGTCCGGGCCGGGTCACATGGGCTTGCGAATCATCTGCACCTTGAAAGGCTGGATCAATGTCATTTGTAAGGAGGTGATTTTTTGTTTGTTTGTTTGTTTGTTTGTTTTTAAGGAGGGTTTTTTTAAGGAGTTTTTGATTTTTTTTTAAATGAGTTTATTTTTGAAACGAAGTTTTTAATTAAATGAGCTGTTTTTTATTTTTTAGGAGTTTTTATTTTATTTTAAAAGGAGGGTTTTTGGGTTTTTTTAACAAGGTCAAAAGGTCAAATCTTCAAAGTGCATGCAAGCTGTTCCTCCCAGGGGGCCCGGACTTCATGTGCAACAGCATCTCCAGGAAGACCCGCTGGGATGGTGCCTCCACATTCTGGAAGTTGTTCTGGACTCTGCCGAACAGGATGAAGTATTTTGCCTCCATCCAGATGAACCCGAAGTGGTTCTCATCGAACAAGATGAAGACTCCAGGGCGACATGTGGCGCAGATGAACGTAGGTGAGGTAACATTAGTAGCTTCCACGCCA
This sequence comes from Myotis yumanensis, assembly GCF_028538775.1. Taxonomy (NCBI): domain Eukaryota; kingdom Metazoa; phylum Chordata; class Mammalia; order Chiroptera; family Vespertilionidae; genus Myotis; species Myotis yumanensis. The sequence goes on from NW_027223833.1 coordinate 55,811, forward strand.
TAGAAACACATCCTGCAGGTTCGGGGGTAATTCTGGTCTCTTGAGCCCACGCCCTCAGGCAGAACAAACGAAACAGGCTGCTCCTCCGAAGCTGCAGCCCTGGACTCCCAGAAGTTGGGCTGGGCAGGGCTCTGCCAACCATGGCCCTGGCTTTCCTCCATCCTGTCTTCTTGCTGCTCCTGCTGCTGCTCCCGGATCACCTGCTCTTCAATCTCCTGGACCACGCGGGAGAGGTCGTTGAAGTTGCGGAAGATCTCGCCATCTGAATGGTGGATGCGGCGCATGAGGTGGATATCTAACTTAGTGTTCATGGCCTGTCCAGTGATGTTGGTGACCCTGGCATACTTCCCATGGAAGCTGAGCATGACAATCTTTAGGCTGTCGTGATAGTATACGCATTGGAAGAGGCCTGGCCTAATGAGGTCTTCCGAATGGCTCAGCGGGAGGTAGACTCGGAAGTAGGTCAGGAGGTTATAAAGCAGAAAGTCCTCCACCAACAGCACTCACCCCTGTTCTCCCCTAAGCCGCGATGGTGAATCCTTTTGGTGGTCTCTCTTGACACACTGGATGCTGAACCTGTCCTTTTGAATCTGCAGGTGGCGAATTCTAAAGCAGGGCTCGAACTGCACTGAGTCATCCACATGAGTGTTAAAGGAAGGCCTGCACGTCCAAGCAGCAATGCATAAGCCATCCACCACTACACTCAACAGTGTTCTATAGCAATGATCTAGCTGCCACAATCTCCGCTGGGCCCCCGCACTCCTGCTGAAAGCACTTGCCCTTGGCGGCTGCAGTCTCAGCTGTGCCCTGGCACTCCTGAAGACAGCGCTTGCCCTTGGCCTCTGAATCTAGGCTGGGCCCTGGCACTCCTGATCACAGGGAAATCCCCTGGAAGAGCCCAAGCTGCAGAGGCAAGCGCATTCCTCCATGCCTCCAGGCTTAACAGCCTGGGCCACTAAGCCTCAGCAGGGTTTTAAGCTGGCTAGGTCTGCCCTAGATTCCAGCCACGCCCTCCACGCCCTAGCCACACCCCCTCAGAAAGGAGTCAATTGTAGGACTTTAAACTCATACCTATTAACTGTTGCCTCCCTTTTCCAGTGCCCCCTATCTGTCCTCCAGCCCCAGCCCTAGCCCCAGGCAGTCAGTAATCTGCTTTCTGCAGGGAGATGCCTCCAGGGATATGGCTATGGGAGGGTGGTGGGGGACACATTTCACAGAAATGCAGTAAAAAACAAACAAAAAAAACGAATGCAATGTCAGAAATGGAGGTCAGAAGGCTATGGAAAGTGGAAATAGGCAGCCTGGACTATGTCCAAGATGCAGGAGAGGAAAGCATTGGATAAATGAATGTTACTCATGGACTGAAGTTAATGATAATTCAATACCCTATAGGAAGGGAAATTTCAAGAGGGGCCAGCCCCAGCCCCACCCAACAGTAGGGGTCATATCTTTGACACCACTTCAGCCTTTCCAGGCTGCTTGGTCCCAAAGCCAACCATCGGAGACCTTTACCTTACTACCCTGGGAAGCGCAGGAATGGACCTCTATCCTACCTCCAGATGTGTACTAACACCTGAAATGGGGCCTCAGGCCATTACTACGGGAGTGCATGGTCCCCTTCTTGCAGGCAAGATGGGACTAATTTTAGGGAGAAGCAGTTTAACATTAAAAGGATTTCAAGTTCTCCCTGGGGTAACAGACCAGGACTATACTGAAGAAATTAAAGTAATAGCACAAACAATCAATACTGTCATTCAGGTATTACCAGAAACAAAAATGGCACAAATTTTCCTTCTGCCAAATTATGTAGAAGGGTAGCCTTTAACCGGTCGACCCTGTGGTGCAGTGGGGTTTGGATCCAATGACGCTGTATAGTGGGCAAGAATAGTTAAGCAAGATCGGCCTGAATTAGAACTAAAAATTAATAGGAAACCTTTTTGTTATGCCCAGATTTCAGGATCCCCAAGAAACCACATCAGGGAGCCAGCCAGTCCGATGCAAAAGCATAAGAGTCTTTATTCGAGCTAGCTCGGCTCCCCCACCTTGCCGACGCAGCGACAGGAAGCAGAGAGAGATAACTCTGTGTGGAGACGGGTTATATAGGGGGAGTTGGAGGAAGGGGAGGAGAAAGGACTGTGCTCTGCCGATTGGCCAGGCACAAGTCTGTGTCTTGTTCCTAGGTGTGGCTAGCAGAGGCTTAGACTTCCGGGAAGAAGCTCCTTGCCAAGCACGTAGCCAAGGTAAGATGGAGCACTTACCCTGGGGCAAGGTGGAGGGCCTAGCCCTCGCCCTTTCACTTTTAAAGGGATTATAGACAGCGGAGCTGATGTATCAGTCATTGCCTTTAGACACTGGCCTCAGGCTTGGCCCTTAAATCCCGCAGCTTCTGAATTGCACGGAGTAGGGCATGTTACTCAACCTCTACAGAGTGCTCAACTCCTTCGATGGGAAGATCCAAATGGAAATACAGGTTATTTTAAACCTTACGTATTGCAATATTTACCTGTCAATATATGGGGTCGAGCGATGTTAGAACAAATGGAAGTTTTAAAAACAAGTCCTAGTTCTATTTCTACTTCTGGTCAAGAATTTCACCCCCAAAAGAGGCAGGGAAAGAAGCAGCAAGAAAGGCTGTTTTCTATCCCAATGTCTGTTAAAAGGGAGAGGCATGAATTGGGTTACCAGGATTTTCAACAGGGGCCTTGATCATTTCTCTGATCCAGCAGCGTACAACAGCTAAAATTACCTGGCTTACAGATACCCCTATCTGGTTTGATCAATGGCCCCTATTAGGAGAAAAATTAAAAGCTGCAGAAGAATTGGTTCAAGTATAACTTGAGGCAGGGCATATTGAATCCACTCACAGTCCATGGAACACACCCATATTTGTGATAAAGAAGAAGTCTGGTGAATGGAGACTATTGCAACACCTGAGGGCAGTTAATAAGACCATGGAGGTGATGGGATCCCTTCAATCGGGGTTAATATCCCCCACAGGTATCCCATTGCAGTATCATTTATTGGTATTAGATCTAAAAGACTGTTTTTTGTTTTTTTTTTTACTATTCCTCTCCACCCTGAGGATAGAAAAAGATTTGCATTTAATGTCCCTACAATAAATTTCAATGGACCCATGAAAAGGTATCAGTGGAAAATATTGCCTCAAGGCATGCTAATAGACCTACCTTATGTCAGGAATTTGTGGCTGCTGCCATACATCCTATAAGGGAAAAATATTCTGAGGCTTATATTATTCATTATATGGGTGATATTCTCTTAGCTCATAAACATGAGATGCTCTTAAATACCATTTATATAGATTTGCAGGATTCCTTGTGCTGTGCTGGATTATGCATAGCACCTGAAAAGGTTGAAAGAACATTTCCTTTTTCTTACCTTGGTAGCATTATTGAAGGACAAAAAATAAGACCTCAGAAAATTCAAATTCAGACTGACACTTTACTTAAATGACTTCCAAAAATTATTAGGAGACATTAATTGGGTTCAACCTGTTTTAAAACCAAGTACAGCCGACATAAGCCCTTTATTTCATGTACTCAGGGGCAATCCATCTCCAACAGCCCCACGCTGTTTGACAGAGAAAGCCAGGACAGCCCTACATAAATTCGAGGGTGCCCTAAATTCGGCACAGCTTACTAGAATTGATTACTCCCTTCCTTTACAAGTTTTAATTTTTCCCACTATACATACACCCACTGTGGTTATTTGGCAAGATGCTAGAGTCATTGAATGGCTACACCTGGCTCATTCTCCAACTAAGGTATTCACTCCCTGTCATGATTCAGTGTCGCAGTTGATTGCTCGAGGCCGTCTTGGATTGGGCCAGTTGGTGGGCTGAGAACCTGAGCCATACAGCAAGAGTGGCTCTGGCAATGGTCAACAAGTTGGCAAGTTTCAGTTGCTAATTACTGTGGACAGATTGATAGCCACTATCCAGCAAATAAAATTTTACAATTTCTTTCAGTTACTATCTTCATCTTCCCAATGATAATAAAATCACAACCTATACCTCAAGCATTAACCATTTTTACAGATGGATCTAGTTCTGGAAAAGCTGGATATTAATGCAACAGAGGTGCCAAGGTCTGTCAAACCCCTTCTACTTCAGCACAATGGGTAGAAATACAAGCCCTTGTCTATGCTTTGATAGATTTTGCTACAGAGCCTATCAACTGGTATAGTGATAGTGCCTACGTGGTAAGTATGGCCAAAATTATAGAGACAGCTACTATAGGGCATACTAATTCAGAGGGACTTTTTAATTTATTTTTCAGCCTTCAAAAAGTCACTAGAGAATGACAATTTCCCTGCCTTATTGGCCATATTCGACCTCATTCAGGTCTCCGTGGTCCGTTAGCTATGGCTATTAGGCTATTGATCGCCTCCTTGCTGTGGTGCAAGAGAAGATGCCATTTTCTCTTGCACAGCCCTCCCATGCTTTGCATCATCAAAATGCTGCCCTGTGTAAACAATTCCATATTTCTCAGGAGCAAGCTCATCAAATTGTTAAGTAGTGTGATCAGTGTATAATTCATTGCCCTGTACAATCATTAGGGGTTAATCCTAGGAGTCTTAACCTAATCAAATCTGGCAAATGGATGTCACCCATCCTCCAGAATTTGGTACGCAGAGATAGGCACATGTTACCATAGGTACCTGATCTCTCTTTATTTTTGCGACTCCCCAAACAGGAGAAAGCGCCAAGCATGTAATCAATCATTGCTTAGCCACCTTTGCGTGCTAGGTTCTCCCTTAGAGCTGAAAACAGACAATGGACCCGCATACAATAGTTCCACTTTTCAGCAGTTTTGTCAACAGTATCAAATTTGTCATAAAACTGGTATTACTTATGACCCTCAAGGGCAAGCAGTAGTGGAAAGAGCCAATCCTACTTTCAAAATGCAATTACTAAAAATAAAGGGGGGGGGATGGATCTTACGTGTCACCTCAAAATAAACTCAGTCATGCTATATATGTCTTAAACTTTTTGAATTGTGATGCAGAGGGTCGTCCAGCAGCTGAAAGGAATCAGGCCTCCAGCACAATAGCCTCCTCTGGGTTAGCCCGGTGGAAAGACTTACAAACTGGACGATGGTTCGGACCAGATCCAGTAATGATGTGGGGAAGAGGTTGTGTTTGTGTCTTTCCAGAAGGAGCAGTGCAGCCAATTTGTTTGCCAGAACGGTACATGCGACACCACAATGGACTCAGAGAAGCTCCTTGTTCCTCCGTTCAAGGGACTGAGAGTTGCCCCGATGACAGCAAAGAGGAAGAAAAAGAAAACAAAGGCTACACTAGGGGCTGAGGTGCCAACATGGGGTCAGTTGAAGAAGCTAAAACTGAGGCCCAGCAAATATCAGAAAAACAAGGAGTGGAAGCTACTCCTTCAGTCATGTTTATGGCTACGTTAGCATTGGTTAGCTGCCAGTTTTCTATAAAATCTTGTGCAGCCAAAACCGAGGACTAAGTTTGGTTTTGCTATACCTATTGGTTTAAAAAATAAGCTGTAGAAATGATGAGATCAACAGAAAAGTAAGCAGTTGAAAATAAGCCATAGAAATAGAGAGTAGGAAATAAGTTGTAGGAATATAGAAGCCAGCGGAGGGTTGCAACCCAGGAAGGTTTAGGCAGGGGCAGCCAAGCCGACCTATAAGTGGGGCCTTGACTTACAAGTTTATTTCTTTCGGAGACCATGCTCGTTAAGGAGCGCATTAACTCAAATTACTCTGTCAACTCAAAGCAAAAAAACCTGCGAGAGACATCTGGTATCTCAAAAAACTCCTTAGTCGGGACACTGGTAAGTCAAGGCCCACTGTAGCTCATAGTTAGAGATAGAGAAATAAGTAAAAAAAAAAAAATGTGGTAGAAATAAAGTAACAATAGAAAGAAAGTAGAAATAGAGAAATAAGTTGTAGAAAATAAGCGGTAAGAAAATAATTAGGAAATACAAAATAAAGTGGCAATCTCCTAGGTTTTGTTTAAGCTACTGTAAAGCAGAAGATGGCTGTGGTTGATGCTGTTTAAGGAAGTAATTTTGTTTTAGACTTAGATTGCAAGCTCTTGCAGCAGCTGCATTGTTTCTAGGCTTTGGTTATCTTTGCATGTGTGAACTGATAGATCCCTGGGACTTTGAGTCTGTGTGAGATGCCAGACTCAGAGTGGGAAGTCTCCAGCTCTGCAGGACTGAGGGTTGCTCCTTTCCATGCAGCTGCGGATAAAGAAAGAGGCTGAGAAGGGACCAGACTTCCACCTGTGTGGACAGGGATGATTTGACTGGTACTGGTGCAGACTCAGTGTCGAGGTCAACCGTCCAAACAGCCTGACCAGGGGACTGGTTTTGCATCAAGGACATCTTTGCATCGGCGTCATCTTACTACGCTAGTGACAGAGATATCAGCATGGAGTCAGCTGAACAAGATGACAACTGAGGCCAAGCAGATGTTAGAAAAGCAAGTGGAAGCTATGCTAGCATTGTTGAACTGTCAGTTTTCTGTAAAATCTTGTGGAGCTAAATCTAAGGACTTTGAGTAAGATATCCTGAAAACGTTAACATGTTTGTAGTTTGATTTTCATTGGGATTGCTTTGTTAGTAGCCAGAATTTTGTTCTCTTGTTAACATTGCTGTTTATGGTTTTGTTAACAGCCAGGGGTTTGTTTTGATGTTTTGATGATGCTGAATAATTTGTTTAGAGTTTTTTGGATAGTGTAAATGGGCGTGTTTAAAAACAAAAGTAAAGGGGGAATATGTGGGGCGCGGCTACAGTGTTTTGGCCATGTTCAAGCCTCAGACTAATGAAAGGACAGGGTCCTCTCATTGCCACGTGCAAGTCCCAGCTGGAGGGCAGGGCCCTCCCAGCACAATCATAGCCAACAACTGTGGTTGTCAGATTGAACCTATAGTGCGAACACGTGGCCCCATGTGCCTTGTGCTAGAGTTCATGTGCATATAGTTGAGTATGGTTGAAACTCAGGAGAATGCTGTAAACAGCTTGATCATGCCCCTACTTTACCTCGTGGTATCTGCTATAAAATAAAGACCGGGCTTGTGGGCATGGTCGTTGTCTCCTCACCAGGGAGGCAGCGTCCCACTGAGACCCAGCTATCATTCTCTTATCTGTCTTTTCTCAATTCTTTCACCACCACCACCCCCACTCGGGATCACCCTTGGCCGTGCTGGTATAGCACAGGAGATAACAAAGGAAGGTGCTATCAACACTGGAAGTGAGATACCAAAGCAAATGAGGCCATGCTACCCCTCTGCTTAAAATCTCTCACCAGCAGCCATCACCAACAGGATACAGCTGCTTCCCGCAGGCACGCCACCCCATCTGTATGGATCACCTTAGCTTCATCTCTGCCTGCCTGTCACACAGCCACTATATATGACAGGCATCTCTCCATGCCTTCCCTGCCTGCCTGCACCCACTGCTCTCTCCTGCTTCCATCCCACCTAAGTTATAGCCCCCCCCCCTCAAGACTTACCTTGGCCACATCTTAATTAAGCTTTTCTTGTCCTATTCGTCCAGTGTGACTATTAAACACTTTGTAGTTTCAAAGTACTCATTACCCTAAGTAGAAATTATTTGCAAGTTTGTCTCACCAAAGGCAAGACAAGCAGCTTGATCCCCTTCTGCATGCTGAGTGCTCACCCTGCACAGGGACACAGCAGACTCCACAAGTTTGGGTGAAAGCTAGAGTACCCACGTTAACACAGTGCATGGATTCCTAAGCACGTTAGCAGTCCTGCCCCCAGCACTTGGAATGCTGCATTTGTAAGTCTGGGAGAAGGAAGATCTTTGGAAGAATCCAATGCTGACCTGGACCACCTTTAGTTGGATGGACAGCACCAACTGGGAAGATGGGAGAAGGCCTTAAGGTTCACCAATTTCAGAAGTTTGCCTGGTCTGCCACATCATCAGTAATTTTTTCAAGTTGGCTGTAATATCACATTGCATTTATAGGTATGCCTCACACCAGCCAGCACCTTTCAGCATCCTGCCAGTCCTCACTGCCGACCCCTTGGGCGGGCTCAGGCCCTACAACTGCATTCACCATTGATCCCGGTGTTTATTAGAAATGTAAAGCATCACCTCATTGAATCCTCTCAACAACCTGGGAGTTATTTGTTATCTATTTACTCGTGAGCAAACTGGTGCCCAGAGCAGGTGAAGCATCTTGTTGGGATCACCAGGCTCCACACCACTCAGCACAGTTGTCCCTGCTGGATGGCTGACCCCAAATGAGCGGAGTGCTCCCCGCTCTCCTGCTCCAAGTCCCTTAACGCACAGTGGTCACAACATAACAGCGCTGCACTCTGAGCAGAAAAAAAAAAAAAAGCTTTTACGGGGTTCATGTGCCCTGGAGAAGGCTGGGCAGAAGGACCCTGAGGGCTCAGAAGGAGCAGCAAAGTGATAAGAGGCTGGAAAATGTGGGCAAATGGCAGGAAGGGAGCTGGGGCCCTTGGGAGGCGAGGGCGGAGGGAGCAGGATCTGCTCCATTGGTGGCTGCTCCTGGGAGCCCCAGCACCGCCCGCCACCCCTGCCAGTGCCAGCGCCCATGAGAGGGGCCAGCACTCAGCCCTGAGCTGACAGTTGTGGGGCTACACCTGGAAGCCCGTCTGGCCTGGCGAGTCAGGCAGAGCCGCCAGCGCCCGGCAGGGAAGAGGAGGCTCCTGCCCCCGGGTTGGCGGAAGGTAACCGGGGTTGAGGGTTACACACCTGGCTTCGGCCGCGGGTTAGAGGATTCTGAAGGCGGCGGGTCGCGCTCCCTGTCCGGCTGCCACTCGGAGCCCTCCCGGGTGCTAGTCTGACTTTTTTGCCCACTCACTGTGTTACCTTGGGCAACTTTCGCTCCTTCTCGGGGTCTGTTTCCTTCTCGGTTCAATGAAGGCGTTGGGGTTGAATGGTGCTTTTTAGTCTTATGAATTCTAACACGTGAACTGCATTTTGGCAGCCGGCAAGCTTCCTTGGTCAATTCCCCACCTACTTAAGGGCCAGCTCCGCTGCCCAGGGGGCGGAGGCTCCAGGAAGCCAAGGTGCCTGGGTCGGCGGGGGCTCCGCTGGGCGCTGGGGTTTCCTGGGGATTTTGCAGCCTGAGCCCGGGTTGGTGCTGGCTGCTGGCGGGACCTGGCTACAGAGGGGCGTCCCCAGATTGCTCAGGTGACTTAGGTAGCGTGCTAGGACCACTGGCCACACTGGTGGGGTTTTGGGAAGGGGATTTGCAGCTGATGATTTGTACTTGGAAAATAAGCAGATTTGTTTTTGGAATTCTCTTCCTACACGCAGACCTGTCCCACGGTGAGTTATAAATGACAGGAGTGCTAGCTGTCATTCTCTAAAGTGGAAAGCCAACTGCTGCGGCGCTAAGTCATCGGCTCCTCCAGCGTGTAGGAAGTGGGCCTCTCTCTGCACCCAACCTGCCAACCCCCTCTTCCCTTTTCTCCCTCTTCCCTTTATAAATCCCCTGGTTAGTCAAAAGTCCTCATTTTCATTGAATGTTGGGTGGTGACCAGCGGCCTCCCTCCAGGCCTTTGGGCTCTGGGTGAGGATGGAAGCCCAGATAAGAACAGCTGTGAGTCATACTGTCAGCCTCCTGACCCCCTCAGCCTGGCAGGGACGTGCAGAGGAAGCCCAGTGGGGTTCAGACAGACAGACAAACACAGGAAGATTGGATGGATTCAAACCGCTGTCCAGCTTCCTGTCCCTGTCTTGGCAGCCTCCCTAACTAGGGAATAGTGGCCCCAGCTGTCAGTTGGATGGAGCAGCCAGAGGAAGGTGGCTGAAAGGAACTGGGGACTTTGCTGGAAGTTCTTCAGCCTTCCCTTCCTTATCTCCCCTCCCCCTCCCCCACACTCCCCTCATTCCCTCACCCCTGTAGTTTTTCTGCTCTACTGTGACTTCCATGTGAATTCAGATTCCAGGACCCTTCAAGAGGGGTGAGGAAGAGGTGAAGCAAACCAGTAGCAGTACTGACTATCTGTTATGGAGCACTTATGGGCCAGACACTTCTCTTTGCATAAAATGTGTCCTTAATTCTCTCAAAGCCTCGCGTGAGGATGGGATACTGCCCTTGACCCCATTTTACAAATGTGAAACCGAGGCTTGGAATGATCACATCCCTTAGTCACATGGCTAGTAAGTGGCATAGCTGGGACTCAAATCTGGTCTTTCTGAATCTAACACCTGTGTTCTTTCCACTTTTTTGATGCTCCATGAAGAAGGGCAAGCTGGAATAGTACCAGAAAAACCGATGATTGAGTTCTCAGTAGGTGCCAGTGAAAGAACAAAGCAGAACTGACTATACCCATACTTGTAGAGCTGGATCTTCAGCCTGACACCCTCCCCCCAGGGAGTGACCACAGGAATGCCAGAAATGTCCTAACTCCCCCAACCACTGCCTGAGTGGACCAATGAAGCTAAAGAATGCAGCCAAGGTCCTAACAAGGCTATACCATAAATTGTTCCCTATTCATCGCTGTTGACCAATCAGGACGTAGTGAGGGATGGCTCAAACCTTAGAATGTGTTGGTCACTTCCTGAACACTGTGCTGTAAGACCCTGCTGAAAGACCCTGACCAAAGTGACCAGTCTCTGTAACCCACGTCACTTACCTAAGCCCACCCAAATGACCTATATAACCTTTGTTCTCCTGGGAATCGGGGCTCTCTCAGCCGCTTGCTGCTGCATCCGCAAATGTGGCTGACGGGGTGGGGGTGGGGGTGGGGCGGCAAACTAGTTTGAATAAAGACTCTCTGCTTTTGCATCGTAGGAGGCTCCCTGGTGGTTGATTCTTGGGGACCCCGAACTCTGGGCATAACACCAGACACCATTGGAAGCATTTAGAGGTGTTAGCTCAAAGTCAGGTGCAAGGGTTTCAGTGATTCTGGTGTGGATCAGGGACTGCCTTAGCCTCTCCCAGACAGCACCCCTGTTCCACAGCCCCTGCCTGATCCGGCCCAGCTGCTCTGAGTGGGTGCGGCAGGGGCCCAGCTGCTGTATCCTAGAGGTGGTTTGAGGTCTAATGAAAGATGAATTGTCCACATCTGATCCGTTAGCCCTGCTTATTGGCTTGTGAATGATCACACTGTCCCCTAAGAGGCCTTTTCCAGGTTTCACTCAGTAAATACCTATGGAATGGCTGAATTAGCACCTTGTGCAGAGCAATCTGCTGTCCTGCAGAAATGTGAGGCAGCCCAGAGGTAGCCCTCAGAGCCCAGGGCGCCAGGCCAGACAGTTCTCTCTCCACTGGCCCCCTGCCCCCCTCCCCTCCCCTGCCCCACCAGCAAGGAAAGCAGAGCCAAGGATGCTCCTGTGGCTTTTGGGTTTCCCTGGCAAGATGTTTGCTGCCACCTGTTTTGTAAAGAATTTTAGAAGATAGAGTAGATGAAGAAAAATTTGACTTAAAAAAAAGCTAACATAAAAGTGATATTATTAATGAGGTTATTGCTCTTTCAAAGCGGCGAGGGGGCTCCTGGGTGGGGATCAGATGGTGCTCTTTGCCTTAGGGCTTCCCAAAGTTTTGAATAGAAGAGTCTCTGAGAGCAAGGAAGACTGACAATTGCCCCCCAGGGGGTGGGGATGGGGGTGAGGGTAAGGGTATCAGATTGATACCAATGAGCTTGAAAATGATTTAAGGATTTATGCAATTTTTCATTTGATTTTATATGTTGAATCTGATATAGATATAGATATAGATATAGATATAGATATAGATATATAGATGTATAGATGATATATAGATATATAGATATGTAGATGATATATAGATATATAGATATATAGACATATAGATATATAGATATATATTCTTCCTTGAAAATATTTGTACACCATTGATGTCCTGGCATATTGTTTTAAATCCTTGGAGGCTGAGAGTAGTCAGGTGGAGAAGCAAAGCAAAGTTTCTGGTCTGAGGCTTAGAGTATTGTTTGCATTTTCTATTTACTTGGTTCACAGTGATAGAGCTCTCAATCCCCTGTAGAGGTACCCCCTTCCCCCACTTTTTCAGAATGAAGAAAATGTTTTAAAAATCAAATAATCATAATTGTTTGTTTTTTTTCTCTCTCTCCACCTGCCAACTTTATTGAGATATATATTAGTAATGGACATGCAACTGTTGTGTAAGTCTAATGTGTGCACATGATGCGTCGATACATGTATAGCTACTTTTTTTCTTGTTGTAGTGGGAGCACTTAAGATACACTGTCTTAGCAACTTTCAGGTATACAATTTAATATTGTTAACTGTGGCCACCATGCTGTACGTTAAAACCTCAGACCTTACTCATCTTGTAACTAGAAGTTTGTACCTCTTGACCAGCATCGCCCCATTTCCTCCAGGCCCAATCTCTGGCAACCACCATTCTGCTCCATGTTTTCATGAATTCAGCTCTTTATAAATTCTACATGTAAGTGAGATCATTGTTGTTTGTTTTCTTATTTCCAATGCTATATATATTCATTGTACAAAAGATAAGATACTTTAGCATTCATAAAATGCTAATAATCAGTACACCTAGACTCATGATATAGCCTTTCGAGTCTTTTTCTCTGCACCAGTGAGTGAGTAAATATTTTTTGAAATGAACAAATGAATGTCTTACTTTTGATTGAATTATTGTCAAAGCTAAGAACTACCTCAGATTGCTTTTGAAAGGATGCAGAGCATTATGAAGAATTGAAAGCATCATAAAGGTTAATCTCATTTCTGCACCCCCAAAGTTCACCCCCACCCCCATAACCCACCTGTGTCATTTAGTGTCCAGCAGAGAGAAGTGCCTGCTGTGGGACTGCTGCCTGAGTCAAAGGGTCAAGCTGTTATCCTTTTTAAGGGACTCAAGTGTCTGAAATGTCTCAAATGTAACAGAAAAGGTTGCTCTTTGGTGTTGATGTGAAAAATTTGAGCAGAAAATTCTAAAGCCAAATTTCACAGTAAGAAAGAAGAAAGCCTTAGACAAGGTCATTGTTTTGGCATTGCATTTTATTACCTGTTTGACTTTAGGCAGACAGGTAGCTTCCCTGAACCAAGCTCCTCTTCTGTAAGTTGGGGATAATGACCCCTACTCTACTGTCTCCTACCAGAGTCACTATGAGGGCCAAGTGTCAAGTGTATGGTTATTTGCATTGCATGCAAGTGTGTATGCTATTTTTTAAAAAATGTTTAGAAGTAGAAAGAGCAAAAGCATTGCCACTCTTTATAAAATTCTGGGATCTAATTCTTGGGTTTAACATTGGTAGGAATTAATTGTGATGCAACTACTCTCTCAGAACCCTACTCCAAGTTTTCTTCAAAAACAAAAGAATCCCTTGATGGCTAGCAGCTCATTGATCTTCAGTAGAAAAGACAGAAAACAATCCCATTTCACAGAATAATAGCAGGCTTGCCCGTTTTCACAGGAGTCTCAGAGCTCCGGAGGTCTGTGTGTGTTACTTTAAGCACAGCAGAGACATGCAAGGAGGAAGCAAGGGGAGCAGCCAGATAGGCGGTGTCCCTATGGGGGCACCCCAGGGTGTGCTGCAGGGTTGCCTACAGGTGCACGCCTGGCTCCTGGCGGCTTTGGGGGGAGGAATGGGCCTTGCATGGGAGGCAGGTGACTCGGCTTCTATCCTACCTCAGAGACAAGCTGTGCAATCTGGGTTTCATCATGTCCTCTCCTCTCCCTGAGCCTTGGTTTCTCTATCTATAAAGGGAGGGAGTTAGCCTAGATGAGTTCCTTCCAGTCTTAAACATCTAGGAGTCTGGGTTATTTCCCATTCATGCCTGTCCAAATAGAAGTTTGGTAGAGAATTACCACATCCAGATGAATCAGGTGGTATGTCTTATAGAGAAGTCTACGCCAAGATGTTCCGGGACATCCTGCACACCGACAGCATCTGGGGACAGCGCTGGCACCAGGACTTTGGCATTCCTGGAAACTTGCAGAAACTGGAGACGATCAGTGGTATGTCTTATAGAGAAGTCTACGCCAAGATGTTCCCATACAGAAACCTTTTGGGTTTGTGGCAGCTAGATTATGGCTATAGAAGACTGCTGAATGTAGTGGTGGATGATGGCTTATGCATTACTGGTTGGATGTACCGGCCTCGCCTTAGCACCCATGTGGACGGCCCAATGCAATTCGAGCCTTCGTTTCGAATTCACCTGACACAGAGGAAATCAGCCACGGTGGAGTACATGGACGACTTGTACAGCTTTTCCCACAGCTGCCACATGCAGGTTCAGCATCCGGTGGATCCAGAGAGACCCCCAACAGAATTCACCAATGCGGCTGAGGGGAGGACAGGGGCTGGGGAGTCTTCATCCTGTTCGATGAGAACCACTTCGGGCTCATCTGGCTGGAGATGAAATACTTCATCCTATTAGGCAGAGTCCAGAACACCTTCCAGCATGTGGAGGCACCATACCCGCAGGCCTTCCTGGAGATGCTCTCAAACATTCAGCCCGGACACCCCAGGGGGAGCAGCTTGCATGCACTTTGAATACTGGACCTTCTGACCTCGTGACCCACCTTTGTTCGATTTTTTTTTAAATCCTCACCCGAGGAAATATTCCCCTTGATGTTTAGAGAGAGTGGGGGAGAGGGGGGGAAAGAGACATGATCCATGTGAGAGAAACACATCAGTAGTTTGCCCCCTGCCCAAGCCCAAACCAGGGCCAGGCTGGGTAGAGGCCAGAAATTGAGGTAGAAATAAACCTTAGACCAGGGGTCTCAACCGTCCTAATGCTGCGACCCTTTAATATAGCTCCTCATGTTGTGTGGAGCCCCAATTTCCTTGTTACAAATTGAACATGAACATGATTTGGGATAGATAGATTGATAGACAGATAGGTAGATAGGTAGATAGAAATATAAAGATACTGGGATAGCCCTGAACTGCCTGGTGGTGGCCATGCTGCCGAGGCCCCAGCACAGAGTGGTGGTACAGATGTCTATGGGCCTGTCCCTGCTCATCAGTCCATGTTGTTCTCTATATTCCACAAATGAGTGAGATCACATGGTATTCATTTTTCTCTGACTGGCTAATTTCACTTTGCATAATGATCTCCAGTTCCACCCATGCTGTTGCAAATAGCAAGAATTTCTTCTTCTTCTTCTTCTTTTTATTTTTCAATACACGGTAGTATTCCATTGAGTAGAAGATAAGAAGGCTCTGCTTCTGCTCATAGATAAGCATGACCAGCGAGGCTTAGGAGGAATTCTTCTAGAAGACATAGAGGAAGAACTGCCCAATTCCCAGAAAGCTGTCAAGGCTTTAGGGGTCCAGATATTCTTTGTAAATCGTCCAGAATAGAAGAAAATTCTTCTCTTCAATGATAAAAGCTGTCAATTTTCTGTGGACGAAGGGTTTCAGAAACTGTGGAGGAGTGTCACTGTGGATTCAATGGGTGAAGAGAAAACTGGAGAAGGCAGCGGAGATATTCAGAAGAATATCTGAAGCGACAGGGTACTTCTTCCATGCAGGAATCCAGACCAAAGAAAGTGGCCCCTATCCAGAGAAGGAAAAAGCCTGCCCACTACACAAAAAGCGACGATTTAAGACTCATAGCAAACACATGGCTGGAGTGCTGAAGGATGACTCTGACATTGCTCCTAGTAAATAGTGAACAGTTTTGCAGTGTGAAGAGGTCACCACACACCAACAGAGGAGGCAAACCAGCTTGAGGAACTGGATTCAGGTCAGCTTCCTCCCCCCACATTCCACGTCATGCCAGATTGAAAAAAAAAAAAAAAAAAAAAAAAAAACACTCCTTAAAAAAAATAAAAATAAAAAAAACCTCCATGAAAAACTCTTGATCCGGCCTTTCAACTTTCTCAGGCGTTGGCAAGCCCAGATGGCCAGGCCCGGACTTGGTCTGTGGGCGGGGGCCTGACCATCCATCCATCCAGAGAGTGAGCAGGGTGGGGGTGAGAGGTGGGGAGGGCCCACAAGATAGCCCGAGCCGGATATAATCTTTGTCTGGATTACAGAGATTGGGTTGACTGGGGCCTTGGCCTGGGCCAAAGATCCCGTCCCGCCCTCTGCTGGTCTAGAAGCGTCAATGCAAGCCCCCCTCCTGCAACCTCCTGTGGGGAAAGCACAGACAGGTGACTAGACTTCCCTATTTCTGGCTAGACCCAAGGCTGGAAGGACATGCAGGGGGCGTTGTCATTGAGAAAGCAGGGGCTGCAGGATGTTCATGGATGGCGACGGACCGTTCAAAGCAAGGAGTGTTCGTGCATGACTGCGGATATGTACGCACAGACGCACATACTTGCGCGCACACACAAACTCCCACACCTACTCCCACACACCTATCCCTCCCTCCTCTAACCCTATCGCCCCCCCGCGTCCCCCTGACACACACACACACACACACACAAACACACACACACACGGGAGCACAAGATATCTACCGAGTGAGGAGATTTTCCGTGGCTTTGTTTCCAATGGCCCGTCTTGGGCCCACCAGAGCCTGTCTAAGTATGTATTGTCCCCACATCCACCGAGAAAAACGGTGATGCCGTCCCACAAGGCGTGGAGACAGAGCCCTGCTGGCCTCCTTGGGCACTTGCCCAGTCTCCCAAGTCCTCCCCCAAGCCCCGTGAATCACTTGGGCGGGCCAGTGGCGCCCTCTCCTGGTCCTGCAGCGCCAATGCAAGCCTCCCCCCTCAACTTGAGGCCCAACCAGTGACATCGGTCCTGGGGGCGGCTGATTGGTCAAGCAGGCGGCTGATTTGGCTCCTCCCACCAGCTCTGAAGCTATAAAAGAACGCAAGGCCTTCTTTACAGAGCTTCTTAGCCCTAGGCTTGTCGTGGTCGTGGTCGTCGTCCTCGTTCTCCAAGGGAGGCGCTTTCAGGAGAGAGGTCCCGGTCCCGGTACATAGAAGCCGCTAGAGCACCTGGCTAGAGCGTGGCTGGGCTGCTGATCCACTGAACGTTGTCTCGGTGTCATTTCTTCTTCACCGACTCGTCCACACCCTTGGGAACCCCCTGGGCCTGGACCCCAACATCTGGGACAGCCCCGGCGCCACGCAGGAAGTGAAGGACTGGCGTGGCTCCGCACAGGCTCGATCCGAGGCTGATTCGGGTCCCGCCATGGCCGACAAAATCCACCTGTCACTGGACGATATCATTAGGCTGGACAGGAGCCAGCGCGACGGCTACGGTGGGGGCCTCGGCCTCGGCGGGGGCGGGGGCAGGGGCAGGGACCGAGGCAGAGACCGAGGCCGGGCCGGCTCCCAGGGAGGCCACGGCCACGGCCACGGCGGGGGCAGGGACCACGGCCCGGACCCAGGCAGGGCTGGCTCTCAGGGAGGCCTCGGTGGCAGAGCGCAGGCCGCCGCCCCTGAGAGCTGGGGCGGGGGGTCGTTCCGGAGCAGGGCGGCCCTCGGCCAAGGCAGGAACCGGCCGGCGCCCTCCAGCAGGCCGAGACAGCTTCCCCACGAGTGGCAACACGACCGCTTCCGCAGGGCCTTCGGCAGGGGCGCCGGCCTGATGACCGGGGGGAAGCTGCTGCTGTCCAACCTGGACTTCGGAGTGTCCGACGCGGACATCCAGCAGCTGTTTGCGGAGTTTGGGCCTCTGAAGCAGGCCGCTGTCCATTACGACCGCTCTGGCCGCAGCCTGGGAACAGCCCACGTGCACTTTGAGGCAAGGCAGACGCCCTGGAAGCCAGCAAACAGTACAACGGCATCCTTTTGAATGGCCGTCCCCTCCACATCCAGATCCTCACCTCGCAGATAGACACGCAGCCTAGGCCGGTACCGAGTGTCAACAGAGGCTGGGTGACTACAAACGGAGGATCTGGAGGCTTTGGCGGCGGCGGCACTCAGGGCCCCGCCCACGGAGGCAACCGGCGTCCAGGCAGGCGCACGGGCCGCCATTCAAAGCGACAGATCTCGGCGGAGGAGTTGGACACCCAGCTGGACGCTTACAACTCGATGAGGGGCCCCAAGCAATTGGACGCCAAACAGGACACTTACAGCGCGATGAGGGGCACCCAGCAGTTAGACGCCCAAAAGGGCGCTTACAACTCGATGAGGGACACCAAAAGGATGAACGCCCACCTGGGCGCTTACAATGCGATGAGGGACACCAAAAAGTTGCATGCCCAGAAGGACGCTTACAGCTCCATGAGGGACACCGAGGAGTTGGACTCCCAGCTAGACGCTGACGGCACGATGAAGGACACCGAGGACTTGGACGGCCAGAAGGACGCCGAGGAGATGGACGCCCTGCTGGACGATGACGATGCGATGATGGACACCAGCTAAAGCACCAGCACGTCAGTGTGCGAGAGGATGGCCAGGGACCTGGGGCCAATGATGGAGTTATTTCTTCTATTTGGAAATAGGATTTAAAACTCCTAGAAAGATTTTTCGTTAACTTTTATTTTATTCAATAACTCTGAAAAAGACCTGTTTTGTGCCGAGTCATTTTCGGGATTCATTTTACCGGTTGCTGTTTTCACCTTGGCCATAATCACCCGAAAAGGTGTGGGAAAAAGAAACAGACAGACAGACAAACAAACAAACAAAATAACTCGTTCCCTCTGATAAAGAACAACAACAAAATACCCTCCTCAGAAATAAAAGTTGACCCCGCCTTTCCAATTTTTGAGGCTTTGGCAAGCCCAGGTGGCCAGGCCTGGACTTGTTCTCTGGGCGGGGGCCTGACCATCCATGCACAGAGTTAGCGGGGTGGGGGGGAGGGTTACGGGTGGGGGGTGGGGGGTGGGGGATGGGCGTGGGCGGGGTGTCGATCAAATTAACAGGCCAGGACGTCATCTTTGGCTGTGGATTACAGAATTTGGGTGGACTGGAGCAGGGGCCTAAGAGCCCGTCCCGCCCTCTGCTGGTCGAGAAGCGTCAATGCAAGCCCTGCTCCTGCAACCTCCTGTGGGGAAAGCACAGACAGGTGACTGGACTTCCCCATTTCAGGCTAGACCCGAGGCGGGAAGGACGTGCAGGGGGCGTTGTCTTTGAGAAGGCAGGGGCTGAAGGGTGTTCATGGATGGCGACGGACCATTCAAAGCAAGGAGTGTCTGTGCGTGACTGGGGATGTACACGCACAGACGCACACGCTCGCGCGCACACACAAACTCCCACACCTACACCCATACCCACACACCTATCCCTCCCTCCTCCAACCCCCCCATTCCCCGCCCCCCGCGTCCCCCTGCCACACACACACACACACACACACACACACACACGAGCACAAGGTCCCGCTAACAAGATATCTGCCGAGTGAGGCAGGCCTAGGAGATTTTCCGTGGCTTTGCTACACAAAGTGGATTAATACCTTTGTGTTGTTGTTGGTGTGTGTGTGTTTGTGTGTGTGTGTGTGTGTGTGCCCGGTCCCGCGTGCCCGTCTGTGTGTGTAAATCCGCAGTCACGCATGGACACTTCTTGATCTGAATGGTCCTTCGGCATCCATGAGCACCCTTCAGCCCCTGCTTTGTCGCAGACAGCATCCCCTGCTTGTCCTTCCCCCTTCTTGTCCAGCCCGATCTGGGGAAGTCAAGTCACCTGGCTCTGCCCTCCCCAGAGGAGGCTGCAGGAGGGGGGCTTGCATTGGCGCCTCTCGACCAGCAGAGGGCAGGGCGGGCTCTCCGGCCCCGCCTGGGCTGTGCCATCTGGTGGACTTCCAACCACCCGCCCCCCCCCTCCCCTCCCAGCCTTACCCCCACTCCCTCTCAGGATGGATGGTCAGGCCCCGGCTCAGAGACCAAGTCCGCGACAGGGCACATGGGCTTCCAGAAGCCTCCGCCCCTTGAAAGGCTGGATCAATGTCCTTTCTGAGGAGGTTTTCCTGTGGGGTTTTTCTGTTTGTTTGTTTGTTTGGTTTTTTAATTGGTTTATTGTTATTATTATTATTAATTATTATTATTATTTTGGTTTTTTGGGGGGATTTCTTCTTTTTAGGAGGGTTTTTTGTTTTGGTACACTTTTTTGTTTTTGTGGGTTTTTTTGTTTACTTGTTTTTTCTTCTACTATATGGGATGATGTGGAAGGAGCCAGAATGTTCCATTGTTCACCCAATTTGTTGGCAAACATCTCTATTTTTGCTCTGTCACAGGTTTGTCTCGGCGAGCATCAGGGCCTTCATTTCCCTTTGCTACAGCATCATGATCTTCCTCATCTTCACCCTCACCCGTTTTTCTGTCTTCAGAAGGAGGTGGTGATTCCTTTGCTAGCTTTTGTACCATGTGTTCAAGATATTCTGGCAAAGTTTTGAACTGTTGTTCGTTTGGCTGGAAGAAGTGAGGGCTTCTCCGTGCTAACAGTTTCAGGGCTCTCCAACCATAATTTGGATGGTTCACCACCTTATATTCGTTTTAAATCATGCTTTCCGGGTCTGCCTGTTCAATGGCTTCTGCAAAGAATTCCTCCAAAGTTGAAATATAGGCTCTGGGGGCTGATTTACAAGCTTCCATATTATCCAGGCAGAGATCCCAAAGGCTTGTTATCGCCTCATTTCTCTTCAGAATCTTTGTGGTGGGCCCTTTCCCCAGGAAGTCCAGGAAGTCCTCTGGTGCGGTTCTCTTTGGCTTAGTATCTGATGGTCTTTCCTTCACAAAACTTGGGCAGCCTTCGTTTTTACACTTGTTCCAGTTTTCTTCCGTGGATAATACATGCTCTACCATCTTTGAGAACCTCTCTCCATCGGGTGGGTTTTCAGAGAGCAGTTGATAAACTGATTTTGTGGTGCCTTCAATCCAGAGTGACTGCTCATCAGTTAAAACATGGTTTGAACTTTTGGATTTCACCTGTCCCTTGAGATATTGGAATAAAATGAGATACTGCAGGAGAATCTATCGGCGAAAGTTACTGTCGCTCAGCTGTAAACCCAGCAACTTTTCACTTGTTAAAAATTTTGCAGCATATACATGCTCTCCTCCTGCCCTTAATTCTCCCATCTTTTTTATTGAGTCCTGAGTATCATCTAACTTGAAATTCTTGAAAACAGCCAGGACTTCTTCTGAGTACCTGCGGAAAGTTTTCCATGCCATCTTCTCATAGCATTTCCCAGGGTTCCTGAAGTAATCCTGAAGGGACCAGAATTTGCGGTACAGGCTGTGATCCATTGGAATGGAGCAAGTTGTTGGAGCTTCGTCATCACCCATGTCACCTTCGTCTATGTCCATTCCTTCTCCTCTATCTTCAGCGTGCTTCTGACCCAAGGTGCTTTCCTGCTCATTGGTATTGAAAACAGTGACATTTTCCAGATTAAACTGACCCTGCAAGTTAAGACTGGATCTCTCAGGTAAAGGGAAAAGCCTGGCCAAAAAGAGTTGAATCCGTGCACGGAAAAGTGTGTGCGGGGCTTTGGCTAATCTCCTTAAGAGGTCATTGCACATACATAGTAAATAAATTTTCCCAGCAGACTTCCAAGTAGCGACATTTTTTCCCACAAATGAGAATATTGTGTCACACTGATCCAAAGGCAGACATTCCAAAGTGTCTGCCAACAAGACAGCGGGTGTTGCCGCGGTGCAAATCCCTTCAGTGACTCCCCCAATAGCAAGAGAAATAATACCTAAAACATTTTCACACGACGAGTGGATTGATCATTTCTTCTTGCAGGACACCTCTGAAAGCTTGGTCAAGGGTACATTTTTTTCGTCTTCAGTTCCAGGTAACTGGCTGAAGGTATTCAACAATGCCTTGATATTTTTGTTGTTCAGGGCTTCTCTGGTAGACTTGGTAAACCGCATCTGCGCTTCGGCTACACTGAAGCGTGGCCGTATAGGAGCCATCTTCGCAGCAGCGCGTGTTGTGGGGGCCGAAGCCCAGCAGGTGCAGGGGTTCCCAAATGTGTGGACGGAGTTGGCGAAGAAGAAATGACACGGAGAAAGTGTGTGTGTGTGTGTGTGTGTGTGTGTGTGTGTGTGTGAGGTGTCCCCTGACTCCTCTTGCCCTTGGTCCCCCTGTGCATCCACTTAGATCATTGGAGGCAATTACAGATTTCAGAAGTGAGTTCACACAGGACAGATACAAAACACGCAAGGTCAGAGACACCTACCGTGGTCAGTCAGGCCATCCGGACTGGGGGTCCCTCAATGGTGTTTCGGATCCCGGCGAGCCCCCAAATATTATGCCCAGATTTCAAGATCCCCAACAGACAAACACGGATCCAGCCAATTCCGATGCAAAAGCAGAGAGTCCTTTATTATTATTATTATTACAGACCTTGGTCTGGCTCCCAGCTTCTTCCTATGCAATGGCAAGAAGGGGAAGAGGCCTCCGTGAGAAAAAACAGGATTTTAAAAGGGGATGGAGTGAGGGGACTGTGAGCCCTGCCGATTGGGCAGGCACAAGATGTGTCTTGTTACATAGGATGCGGTAATTTTTATGGCCCTCACATCCCTTGACTGTCATTGGTTAGTTTAAAGATATCCCGGGTGTGGCCAGCAGAGGCCTGGGCTTCCGGGAAGAAGGAGGTCTGAGCACGTGGCTACTGCCCCAACATGGAGGATATGGTTTAAGATGGAAGGCATAGCCCTCACCCTTTCACTCCTACCTGTGCTGAAATCCATGGATGTTGGGTGGGGAGTGCAATTTGTGGGCCGCAAAAGAGAAGAAAAAAAAGAGGAGGGCGGGCGGACGGAGAAAAAATCTACGAGGACGGAGGGACTTGATGCACTGGGCTCCATGGGCGGAATGTGCTCTGATGACACCTGCCGCTTGAATACTGGATGTGGTATGTATGTATGTATGTATTCAGATGATATTTTCTTGAGTTGTCCACTTGAATAACTTGAATGTATTTGTTGTTGCTGTTTTTTGTTTAGTTCCATACAAAGATTCCTATTTATTCATACCTGATTTATTCATTTTTTATTTTATTTTAAAACGCATATGGTTTTATGAACCGGTGTCTCCCCAATAATTTCAACGAGAGAGAGAGAGAGAATGAGATGATCCAATCTGTGAGTACTGCCTCATTTATTTTTCAGCTCCCAGGCGGCAAAAATGTTTTTCTGCCCTAACTGGCTTGGCTCAGTTGATGGAGCGTTGGCCTGCGGATTACGGGGGGGGGGGGGGGGGGGGGGGGGAGGAGCGGGGGAGGGTGTGTGTGTGTGTGTGTGTGTGTGTGAGTGTCCCAGGTTTGATTCCGGTCAAGGGCATGTACCTTGGTTTCGGGCACATCCCCAGTAGGAGGTGTGCAGGAGGCAGCTAGCAGATCAATGTTTCTCTCGTGGATATTTCTCTCTATCCCTCTCCCTTTCTCTCTGTAAAACATCAATAAAATATTTAATAAAAAGTTTTTGTTATGTCTTCCGGGAAGGGAGAGAGGGAGAGGGAGGCAGGCGCCGGGACGTCTTGGGCCTTCGGGGTGTGTGTGGGAGGGGTGGGTGGGTGGTGGTGGTGGTGGTGTGTGACTTCGAGGAAGTCTCACTTTCGAATGGCCAGACTCACCCCCGTGTTTGTTCCGGCCATCCTCTGAAAAAGATTATCCTAGGCACCACCACCCCCACCCCCGTGATCGGTGATGCCATGCTGTCCTGGACGGGGTTGAGGTTGGGGGCCCTGGACCTGATCGGCCCTCCGGGCGGGCGGGGGAACGCCCTTGCTGTCCTGAGATCCAGATCTGTTCCACTGAGGTTCGCGCTCCTTGTCGGGAGCCACCTGGTGGCCGCTTTTATATCGTTTCTTCCTTGGGGAGCATCTAGGGAGGGGAGGCAGCTGCAGTGCCAGAGGCCTACTTCCAGGGTGCCAGCAGCGCTGTCTGGATCGTCATGGCAGTGCGGATCCATAGGTGCCCGGCCCATTCTCCAGAGATTGGACCTGCAGCAATGCTGAAGGAGTGAGCGGCTGCCGCTGATGCGGTGGTGGGCCGCTAGGACGGGTTGACCAGCACTCTCTTACCCCTCCGTGGGGACTGACCAGGTCCGCAGCAGCTGCCTTCGCCTCCTGGGGCTTAGCTTCAGAGGTTGGCTTGCGCCGCTCTGTTGGTGCCTGTCCAATTATCCGGAGATTGGACCTGTGGCGGGGCCATTGAAGGAGTGAGTGCCTGACGCCTGCGGGATAGGGTGGCTCGGCACTCGCTCTCGCCCCTCCGCGGGACTGACCGTGGCGCCGCGGGGGTAGCCAGAGAGGGTGGCTTGCACCAGGAGGCCGTTCTGCCCGAGGCGCCCCCCCCCCCTCACCTCCTGCTTCTATTGATTTTGACGCAGGCACATGCCTGCCCGAGGCGCCGGCTGACCCGGCCGTGTGTCCACGTCGCTCCTGTGAGTTCGTCCCTCTGTCCGTCAGAGGCGCCTTCCACGAAATTTTTCAAAATCCCGTTTTGGAGGCCGGAGCATGCGCATCATTAGGTGGTCGACTGACGATCAGATACCGCCGTAGTTCTGACCATAAATCATGCCGACTGGCGATGTGGCGGCGTTATTCCCATGATCCTAGGGCAGCTTCCGGGAAACCAAAGTCTTTGGGTTCCGGAGGGAGTATGGTTGCAAAGCTGAAACTTAAAGGAATTGACGGAAGGGCACCACCAGGAAGTGGAGCCTGCGGCTTACTTTGACTCAACACAGGAAACCTCACCCAGCTCGGACTCGGACAGGATTAATAGTTTGAGAGCTCTTTCTCGATTCCGTGGGTGGTGGTGCATGGCCGTTCTTAGTTCATGGAGCGATTTGTCTGGTTAATTCTGATAACGAACGAGACTCTGGCATGCTAGCTAGTTACGCGAACCAGCAAACAAGTAGTCAGATTATGAAAAAAAGAAAAAGGATAGGAGATGTGGGGCAAAGCTGGAACATAAGGACAGACAAAAAGGAGGCACATGTGATCCTTCCAATGGACAGGTGGTTCCAGCTCAGGGCTGCACATCTGCTGCAGACGGGCACTGGTCAGGTGTGCTAGGTTGAGGCGGAGATGGAGGGCGGTGAGACATACGGTTGGACTAGACGGTCTGGAATCCACACAGGTGAGTCTGCGTCCTGTGGAAATATACAAGCATATCCTCTCCCCGGGTTAAAAGTACATCAGGTCCCTTCCAGGCTCCTGTAAGCAAGTCTCTCCATTTGACGAGGACTTTAGGTTTAGTTAGATCAGGGTTCCAATGCCTGTACATCGGGGAATTTCCCTCAGAATCTACATTTAGTATATTAATTACAAATAAAGTATGTTGTAGAACATGATGAGGAGAGGAATATTTAAACTCATTTTCTTGTAATTTTTTAATTTGTATTTTTAAAGTTTGGTGAGCCCTTTCTACTATTGCTTGGCCTTGAGGATTGTAAGGTATTCCTGTAGTATGTGCGATGCCGAATGTAGAGCATAAGTTTTTAAAAGCTCTAGAGGTATAGGCAGGCCCATTGTCTGTTTTAAGTACCCTTGGTATTCCTAGGTAGGAAAAACATTGGAATAAATGTTGACTTACATCTTTAAAGGCTTCTCCTGTACATGCAGAAGCAAGGATAACATGAGAAAAGGTATCAATACAAACATGCACATAGCAAAGTTTGCCAAAAGATGGGACATGAGTAATATCCATCTGCCATAAGTCACAGGGCCTAAGTCCTCTTGGATTAACTCCAGTAGCAGGGCTAGGAAAATGAGTAGGCCAATGGCCGCAGTCACATACAATACTTCGAGCAGCTTCTCTAGATATGCGATAATATAGACGGAGAGCAGAAGCATTTTGATGATGAATGGCATGAGACCACCGGGCTTCTTCTAGAGCTGTACAAACTATTGGGCGAGTTAGTAGATCCCCCTGATAATTTCCTTTTCTTAAGGGTCCTGGTAGACAGGAATGAGCTCTAATATGTCCAATATAGAAAGCCTTTTCTCGTTTATGAATGTAAGTTTGTAGCTGAGTTAACAAAGAGAAAATGGCTGTTCTTCCTTGTGGGAGAGAGGCGGTCTTAATATGAGGAAATAATTTAACTATATATTGAGAGTCAGTGTACAAGTTAAAGGGAACCTGTTGCAATTGTTCAAAGGCATAAATGACTGCCAAAAGCTCTGTTCTCTGGGCTGACGTCTCTAGGGTTTGTTGAACATGGGTTATTGAGTCAATGATTGTTACTGCCTTACCATTAGAGGAGCCATCTGTGAATACTAAGGAGGCAGGAGGTGATAATGGCTCTTTTGAACATTTAATAGGAAATATAAACGGATGTAGGGAGAGAAATTGCAATATAGGTGATCTTGGCAAATGATGTAAAATTTGTCCTGGGAAGTTACCTATAGCTATTTGCCACTCTTCTTCAAATTGTAATAGTGTGTCTAATTGTTCTCTTTTATAAGGTATTATTATCTCAGTAACTTCTCTTTGATAATGAGAGTGGCCACTAGGGAAGGATAGGATGGTACAATCTTCCTAGGAATGACAGGTAAATGTATCCATTCTAATGGTCCTTCCTGCCATAAACATCCTGTAGGAGTATATTTAGTGGCTAGAATAATTAAGGCCCAAGATTTGGAATAATCTAGATACTGTAGTTGCTGTTTATTGATGGCCTGTTCTATTTTTGCTATAGCGTTTTCTCCTTCTACAGTTAATTGTCTGGGAGACTTAGGGTTAGAATCTCCCTTTAAAATATCAAATAGGGGTTTTAAGTCAAGAGTGGTTATTTTTAGATATGACCTAATCCAGTTGATATCACCTAATAGTTTCTGATAATCACTTAATGTGTTTAAATGATCTTTTCTTAATTGTAAAGGCTGATGGGTGATAGTAGAGTTATGTAATATTCTGCCTAAGTAGGAAAAAGAAGGTTCAGTCTGAATCTTTTCTGGGGCTATTTTTAGACCATGTTCTTCTAAAGCAAGGACAGTCTGAGTAAGAATTTCCTGTAAAGTAGCCCGACCTTTATGAGCTATTAAAATATCATCCATATAATGAATAAGATATAGATCTGAAAATTTCTTTCTAATAACTTGCAATGCCTGATCTACAAACTTTTGACATAATGTAGGACTATTTTTCATCCCTTGTGGGAGAACCTTCCATTGATATCTCTGATAAGGCTGTTTAAAGTTTTCTGATGGTATGCTGAATGCAAATCTTTGACAATCAGCTGGGTGAAGAGGTATAGTGAAAAAACAATCCTGTAAATCAATAACAACAACACAATACTCCTGTGGAATTGCCACAGGGGAGGGCAATCCAGGTTGTAAGAAGCCCATATCTTCCATGGTGTCATTTATGGCCCTTAGATCTTGCAAAGTCTCCACTTGCCTGATTTCTTTTTTATTACAAATATGGGTGTATTCCAGGGACTATTTGATGGCTCTATATGTCCCTCTGCTAATTGCTGATCAATTAATTGTCGGGCTGCTGATATTTTCTCAGATGTTAATGGCCATTGCTCAACCCATACTGGTTGTGATGATTTCCAGACTATGGGATCAGCAGTCCTATGGGCAATGGCTCCAATTATAAATCCTGTCGAGGAGTGTGAGGTATTACTTTCTTTTCCTAATCCCTTTTCTGGATTAAATCCCATGCCTAGCATCTGCGATGTTACTCTATCACTGGGGCTATATAATAGAACTCCCATTTGAGACAAGATATCTCTTCCCCATAATGTAAAGGGGATAGTTGTAATTACATAGGGACAGAATGTTCCTGAATGTTGATCTTCATCAGCCCAAGTTAAAATCTGAGAACTCTTTTTTACATTAGATGCCTTGCCTAGTCCTACTAGGGAAGTGGAGGTGGTGTGTGTGGGCCACGAAGAGGACCAATCCTTCCCTGCTATGCAGGAAACATCTGCTCCTGTATCCAATATACCTTCAATTGGTTTTCCCTGAATTTGTAAAATTTTTGTAGGTCTAGTAGCATGGATTTCTTGTATCCAAAATGCTGCATCACTAGATCCAAAGCCTCCGGCCCCTCTAGCTTCCTGGGTAACAGCTGTCCCTATTTTATGTATTGGTAACAGGAGTATTTGGGCAATTCTCTGGTTGGGCTGAATCTGTATAGTTGTGGTGGGTGGGGAAAGTAAAATCTGTATTTCTCCTGTGTATTCTGCATCAACAACTCCTGGGTTGACTAAGATCCCCTGTAACGAGGTGGAGCTCCGCCCTAATATTAATCCTACAGTTCCCTCAGGCAGCGGCCCAGACACTCCTGCAGGAATGGCTGCTACTGGCGAGTCTGGGGTTAGTATTGCGTGGGTGGTTGAATGGAGGTCCAATCCTGCACTGCCTGGGGTTGCTCTGAAGAGGTCACTGACTGATTGAAATTTGCAGAGGGGTTGAGGGTCGATGCCCCTATTATTGCAGGGGCCTGGGGCCGGCCCCTTCTCAAGTTTCCCAATTGAGGTGATGGGATATAACCTCCTTGGGAGCGATTTGTAGAATTTAAAGGCCGACCATTTTTATGGTATTTCGATCTACATTCCTTTGCCCAATGGAATCCTTTCTGACATCGGGGACAAACGGTTTTTGGAGGATTAATATTATTCCCTGATGTATTTCCAGGCTGTCGAGGAGCTTGCCATCTGGCTTGAGTATTATTATTTCTATTTGGGCATTCTCTGCTAAAGTGCCCAGATAAGCCACAAGAGTAGCAGTTCATATTTCTTTTATTACCTGTATTATTGCTGGCTTGTCCTATGCCCTGTACATATTGAGGGTATGTCTCCCCTTTGAGAGCTGCAGCTATAGCAACACCCTGTATAAATGCTGGACTTACATCAGCACACTGTTTTATAAAATCATTTATAGTTCCCGTTCTGCAAATCGGCCTTAATAAAGCCTGACAGGTATTATTAGCATTTTCAAAAGCCAGTTGTTTGATTAGGATATCGGCAGCCTCTTCATTATTGATTACTCTCTTGACTGCCTGTATGAGGCGAGAAAGGAAATCCTGATATGGTTCCTCGACCTTCTGTTTAATCTCTGTAAGGGTGGTTGTTTTTCCTGCTGTATAAGGTAGGGATTTCCAGGCATTTACTGCACAACTGGTTACTTTAATAAGTGCCTCTTTGGGCATATACATTTGCTCCTGAGCCGTGTTAAAATCACCTTCTCCTAATATCATGTCTAGGGTTATTCCTCCTCTGGAATTTTTGCTAGTGGCTACAGCTTTCTTAGCAAGAAAGATCATCATATTCAGTTTTCCATAATAAGTAATTGCCTCCTGAGAGACAGGATTTACAAACCTGTGACCAATCATAAAGAGTCATCCATTTATTGGCTAGGGTTTCTACCAAGGTTAGTGTGTAAGGAGCTAGAGGTCCATATTCAGAGCAGGCCAATTTTACTTCTTTAAGTATTTTGTAAGGTATAGCCTCCCAGATGGGGTTTTCGTCCTCATCAAACTCATTCTCATATGCAACTGGGAAGCAGAGTGAGAATTCAAGATCTCCATTAGCTTCAGCTTCTCTTAGCGCCCTTTGAAATTTAGACATGGAGCTCCTAGGAGCCGCAGGACCTGGTTTAGGCTTCCTTTCTAATTTAGGGAGCCTGTTTTGAATGGGAGGGCCTCTCTCCTCTCTACTGACTGGAAAGGAACAATGATCATGTTTATGATATTTATTCTCCTTCCGATCAGTAGGCATAGCTAAATTGCTCTTAGATTGAGCTGGAGACAATAATGATGTGTCTTCTCTAGGTGGATCCGAGGGACTATTTAAAGTTTGAGAAAGTTCAATAGTTTCTGCCTCTGGTGCCAAGATGCCACGAATTGAATTCCAGAGGGAAAAGGTATTTTCCGGGACCTTCTGGTCCTGCGGATGGAAGGTGTGATAATACATAACTTGCTCTCCTATTTTAGTCCAAGTTGTTAAATTAACAGTTCCATCCTCAGGAACCCATTGACATGCATATTCTATAAAACTTTCTATCTGACTGGGAGTAACCTTAACTCCTCTGCTAGCAAGCAGATGCATTAAAAGATTAATACAGAGTCTTTTTTCTTTAGACTCAGTATGACCCATCTTGTCAATCTAAGTTTTGTACTAACTACCCGCTTACCCTACTTATCCTCTATAGGAGGGGTCTGCAGCACCCTACGGTGCAGTCCTATCCATCCCAAGTACGTCCCAAGTACGGGGGGACTTACCTAGAGGTCCCTGTTCAGGCGCCAGTTGCTGGGGTCCAATCCCAGCGGGTCCAGGGGTCCCCAAAGGTGTGGACGGAGTCGGCGAAGAAGGAATGACATGAAGACAGCCTTCAGTTGATCAGCAGCCTGGTCAGGACCTCTAGCCAGGATCTCCAGCCAAAGTTCTGGTCGGAGTTCTGGTTAGGAGCTGATGAGGATCTGATGAGGATCTGATGTTTACTGTCTTGTTACATGCGTATTTATACCAGCCGATTTTAATCCTGTCAATTTCTATTACAAAGGTTAGGGCGTTTCTTATCTCCATTCCAGGGAGTAAAGATTATGTAGCTTAACTACCCGCCTGGCACTTAATTAAGGGGTTGTATCCCCTCCCTAACCTCAGGGAAAGATCCCCACCTGGGGAAACAACCTTTCTCGGAGAGATGACCTTGGTTAAAACACATGGCACTAAAGGGAGCAAACATATTAAGAACAGTATGCTATATACGCCAGGTCCATTGAAACATATGCTGTGCAGATGTTTCTTTCCTGCAGTGACTGTCAAGCAGCAAGGATGGACCGGCTTCCGGCAAAAAAGTTGATTCTCATTGTTCTCATCATGATGTCACCGCAAACATGGAGTTGTCTGAGACATGTTATGTCTGATACATGTGATCGATGGTTAAGGCTGCGCTCGCTGCCAGCAGCCCTATAACTCTGGCAAACCTCTCACGTGTTCCCCTCGGGCTGTCCCAGGGCCTTGAGCCGGGACCCTGGGCAGACCTCCACACCTGGGAGCATGTCCACAGCAAACCCAGCAGCAGCAGCACAGACGTGGGGAAGGCGGGGCACCATGGAGGGAGGGCGCCCTGTGGGCTGAGAGCTGGGGACGGAGGGCAGGTGCCCCTGTGCAGCCCCCCGAGGGCCGTCCAGGGCAGCGCCTCCCACTTTCCCAGGGAGCCTGCCCGGGAGGCCAGGGGCCGGGGCTGGTGTGGGCGAGGGTTGCACCTCAGGGAGCAGGGCCCGGCGAGCCTGACATCGGAAAGGAGAGGCTGCTGCTCTGACGCAGGCCTGTCCTGCAGTAGTGGGGGATGGGGATGGGGATGGGGTGGGGGTGGGGCGGCGGGGGGCCTGCTGCCAGCAGCCACTTCCAGGCTCTGTGGCCACTGCAGTGCGACGGCCAAAGGCAGACGTCCGCCACCGGGGCCTTGTGTGCTGGGGAGAGGGGGGCCGCGGGGCTCCCCTGCTCACACCGGGTGTGTCCCTGTCCAGTGCAGGGCGCAGTGAGCATTTCTCCCGGCGACCCTGCTCCGCCCGGTCCCACCGCCCAGACCCCATCTACCTCCAGGTCCCGGGCGCCCAGGAAAAGCGCATCAGACGCACAGACGCTCAGCCCGGGGAACACCGGAGGCAGAGGCCCGCTCTGGGAGCAGAGGGCACGGCCCCCCGCAGGACCACGTGACAGCGGGGGGGGGGGGGCGAGCTGAGGGGGGCTAGGGAAGGACAGCTTAGAGGGGGCGGGGTGAGGAGGGGCCCCAGGCCGGCCCCTCCCCAGGCAGAGGGCAGGAGCTGCTCAGAGCAGAGGAGAGGGAGTGGCAGGGGCCAAACCCCGTGCTCGGCCTGTGCAGCAGCAGAGAACGCGGGACAGGCCCGCAATCCTCGCTCCTCCCTCTGCTCTCTCTCGCCCTCCCTCCTGGTCACGCTTTTTATTTGCTGTTTAATGTCTGGACGCGAGGCTTGGGGAGACTCTATCAGTGGTTCTCAACCTCCCTAATGCCGGGGCCCTTTAATACAGTGACCCCCAACCATAAAATTATTTTTGTTGCTACTTCATCACTGTAATGTTGCTACTGTTATGAATCCTAATGTAAATATCTGATCTGCTGTATGTGTTTTCCGATGGTCGTGACCCACAGGTTGAGAACCGCTGCGTGGATGCAGACCTTCATAGGCATGGGGGGGGGGCTGCTTTCTAGTGAACCCCCACCCCCACCCACAGTCCCACTGGCTGCCTCCCAAGGCTCCAGTCCCAACTGAGGCCAGGAAGGCAAGCCCGCACCCCCTTCCTGCAGCTGCCCCCCGCCCCCCCAGGGCAGGGCCCCTCTGAGCCAAGACTCCTGGTCAGGGCGGGAGGCTCCCCCCGGAGTCACTATTCAGTCCGTGGTGGGGCGGGAATCTTGTCCCCAGACCTGCGTCCTGCCCTGCCCACCCCTGCTCTCCAGGTCCTGGCTGTGGGAGACCCTGTGGTCAGGTGACCCTGCCTTTCCTTCCTGTGGGACATCCGTTGGCCCTGTCTTAACCGTGGCTGTAGTTTTCCACAACCTTTCACAGGGGGACACGGTCATAGACTAAGAGGTGTGCCAGGGAGTCCCCCACGTTCGGGATACAGTCCTGCCTGCCCCACTGCGGAGCAGCAGCCCGACCCCCACCCGAGACCTGTTGTTCCAGCCACTAGCGCCATCCTCCCCGTCAGAGCGGCTCAGCGGTGCCAGGAGCCCCACTAGCCAGGGGCCCAATTCCACAGCCGGTTCATTGCGACGCAGGACCATGTGACTCGTCCCCACGGGGACAGGGAGGTCATGGCTGTGCGACTCGTCCCCACGGGGACAGGTGAGTCCGGCACCTCCACGCCTGCAGAGGCCGCTGCAGAGACATAAAGAAGGAGGTACTTGCGGTTCGGGCAGGAGAGTGATGGGCGCTCCCCCGGACCTGTGCATCCCGGCAATGCAGGAGCGGGCCCCACATCCCGGCTGCTGGCTTGTGGTCCGCGCTCCATCCTGGAGGCAGCACCCGCTTCCCGCCTCCCAGCTGCACGCGGCTGAGCCGCGAGGACGCAGGCGCTGGTCTAGGGAGCCCGCTGTTTCTCTGATGAAGCCGGGACTCCATGGCTTGAGCCCCTGGGGCAGCGCCCTCGCCGGGAAGCGAGCTGTCTGTGTGCAGCGCTGAGGAGCCCCCTGGGAGCTCTGAGCGGTGGTGCTGGTACCTGAGCTGTGGGCAGGGCGGCCCCCAGTCCAGAATCAGTGCCTGTCCCTGGGAGGAGTGGCTGCCCCTTCAAGACAGTGAGTGCCGGCTGCGTTCGGCCTCCACGGTGACCCACGGCTCCCCCGCAGGTGGAAGGGCCATCCTCGGGGTCAGCTGACCTCAGTGTGGCTCTCTGCCCTGGGAGGGAAGACCAAGATTAAGCCCATGCACAGCTGCCACTGTGCTAGGGCCAGGGACCATGGGAGAGAAAAATTGCTAATTATCTGTTGATGTTGTTTGTGAATGGAGACACTGAGGCAAGCTTGGCGTGTAGGATGAAGTAGAGCAGAGGGCTACCGCTCGCTCAGGCATGTAGCAAAGACCCTCTGATCCCTTCTGGCTTTTTAAAAAATATATATTTTATTGATTTTTTAGAGAGGAAGGGAGGAGAGATAGAGAGTTAGAAACATCGATGAGAGAGAAACATCGATCAGCTGCCTCCTGCACACCCCCCACTGGGGATGTGCCCGCAACCCAGGTACATGCCCTTGACCGGAATCGAACCTAGGACCCTTCAGTCCGCAGGCCGACGCTCTATCCACTGAGCCAAACCGGCTTCAGCCCTTCTGGCTTTTATTGGGGGTGAGCACAGCAAACAACAATGGAGCACAGCAAGTGACAATGATTAACAGGCATGCTTATGAGATCATCAGAGCTAAGTTATACATTACACTATTAATTTCCTATGTTATACAAAGGCTCTTTCCACCTGCAGCAGTGCACCCTCCCTGGCTTTCCATGCCCTCGTGGACTATTCATCACGTCAAGGAAAGTGCTGCCTCTGAACAATAAGTCTTGCGTGCAAGACTTTGTTCTGACGTGGCCTGCTTGCAGGCTCCCGCCTTTTCCTGGCAGAACGTCCTCTTCTAGTTAACTTTTCATTCCGCTTGTTCATCTACATTATCTCGCTAGAAAAGCAATATGTTATGATTAAACCCAGCCAGGTGTGACCCTGCTCGTAATTTTTTGTAAACTTTTTACCCTGCCAGTACCAGGAATGGCTAATGAACCGCTTTGCAGTTTGTTTTTTCTTTTTTAAAAAAATACTTTGAAGTCTTTGCAGATAAAAGGTCTTGCAGTACTCTCGGTCAGCACTGCAAGCTGTGAGGCTCTTACGGGAGGGACACAGCTGGTAGTCAGCTGGCCAGCTTAATAAAGGCTCTTAAAATTTAAATTCTGAACCGGTGGTCTCTCTCGCTCTGCTAACCCATAACACCACCATGTCCCTGTGGCCCCAGTGCAGAGGCCGGCGAGCAGCCCCCAGGAGGGAGGCGGAAGGGAGGGTCCGGCCTCCCCCACAGGCGGCCTTGTTGGCGGGTGGCTGAGACTTCCTGTGCCACAGAGCCCTCTAATGGGCATGCCATGCAGATGCACCCACAGCCAGGCCTGTGGCTTTTCCTGCTCTGCTAGGGGGTCCCAGGGAACCTCCCACCCCAGGAGCTCAGAAGGGTGGACAGGGGGAGGCCGCAGAGGGAGCGGCCCATTGGAGTGTGAGGTGTGAATTCACACAGCTCAGTGCCTTTCACTCATGCCCGGCTGGCCTTCCATTTAACACCTTCTCATTTCATCATGAAATGCACCGCTGACCTCCAATTCTCACCCTCAGGTAACAGCCACTTCACAACCCTTCATTCCGCTGCAAAGTGAGAGCAGGTGCCCAGCTGTCAGTCTCCCAGGACCGAACCCCCAGGCAAACTGCTTTCCAGACCAGCCCGTGGCGTGGCCAGGGAGGGGCTGTCCTCCCTCAGTTCTCCCGCTCACCAGCGGCTCCCACATCTCCGTCAGCATCAGCAGTGCAGCGTGGCACTGCCCTAGGCTGGCTTGGCGACAGAGCCCCGAGTCAGGGCAGCTGGTCATGCAGACCATCTGTTTAAGGGCTACCTGGTTGAAGCAGCACAGCCAAACCCTGACGTGCAAAGAGACTCACCACTCATTTAAATGTACCCTT
Source organism: Myotis yumanensis (assembly GCF_028538775.1). Lineage (NCBI taxonomy): Eukaryota > Metazoa > Chordata > Mammalia > Chiroptera > Vespertilionidae > Myotis > Myotis yumanensis. Next base: position 90,787 of record NW_027223833.1, read on the forward strand.
GAGTCAGGAATCATAAATCTTAAGTTTTTTAAAGGAATTTGTGGAAATTTTATAGCATTTAACAAGGTGCCTGGAGCTGAAGACACATATTATTCATCTCCCTGAACATGTTAAGGTGCCATGACGTCGTGAATTGGTTGTCGGGTTCCCAGGGAGGGAGGGGCTGCGGGCTCCCCCAGGGGCTGGGGCTGGGCTCCTCCTGGGAAGCTGCCGGCAGAGGCTGGCCCTTAGGAGGCAGGTCGGTCTCCTCTTCCAGTTGCCATGAGGGCCCGAGGTCGGTGATGTCACCTGCGCTCCGCTCCTGGAAGAGTGTTGGAAGATTTGTTTTCTTTCTTCAAGGCCTGATCTTCCCCTTCCTTCTAGGGACCTTACAATGATGGCCCCAGAATGTCAATGTCTTCAAAAGTGGGTGATGGCGTTTCTCATAGAAACAGCTGACTTGGAGAGGCCCCTGAAGACCGGCTTGGGAGACTTGCTTTCCCTCTGCCGCTCAGACTGGGCTGGGAAAGGTCTGAGGGAGCATCAGCCCCCCCAGGAGGAAACACCCAGAAGTCACCAGAGGCCGCCTCCCCGGGGCCAGCGCTGCCCGCGGTTCCCAGGAGGCCGAGGCTGCGCCTGCAACCGCCCCAGCACAACGCTCGGCGATGTGACAGGTCACCTGGGCTTTTGTAAAAAAGAAAAAGGAGGAACAAAGCCTTTGGTGTTTATAATTATGTGTCAGATCTCATGTATCTCAGAAATAGTCATTGCTGGGAACCCTATTTCTTGCAACTCTTTTTAAATGAACATTTTCTTAAAAAATAAACACCAGCTGTTGGGATGGCAAACATCTGTTTTCCTCACTATACTTTAAGGGAGCTGTAAACTTTTCACTATTTATTCTCAGAAAACTATATAAAAAGGCATATGGCACTTTCAAAAATATTGTAAACAAATCAATGGAAAAATGCTAACTAAGCTTGATAGGAAAAAATCTTAGTATTTATCCTATTTAGAAGAAATAGGCAATGACTTTTACAAAACAAACACTGTCTTTATTAAAGCAACAAATGAAAGATGTCAATTTACTGCCATTTTGGGTTAATATTTTTCCAGTTAGAATAATTTTTCTGTCTGACAGTGGAAATCAGCTAATCTCATTCCTGCAAAAGGCTCCCTTAAATGTTGTCTTGGGAACAAACACATAAGCACACACACACAGACAAGCTGACCTCTGCCAACCAGTAAAAAACACACCAAGATGTTTTTCTGACCAGAATCCTCTCCCATTTATCACTTCTTATCAAATCAACCTCCTCAGAGAAATTAGGGGAAATGTTAGTCCCTAATGCAGGGTGCCCCCAAAAGATGCCCACACACTGACCAGCCGAGAGCTCAGTTCTGAAATGACACGTGTGTTCACAGATGCTGCATCTATAGTCACTCAGGCCCTGACTGGTTTGGCTCAGTGGATAGAGCGTCAGCCTGCGGACTGAAGGGTCCCGGGTTCGATTCTGGTCAAGGGCATATATACCTTGGTTGTGGGCACATCCCCAGTAGGGAGTGTGCAGGAGGCAGCTGATCGATGTTTCTCTCTCATCAATGTTTCTAACTCTCTATCCCTTTCCCTTACTCTCTGTAAAAAATCAGTAAAATATATTAATAGTCACTCTGTGTGCGTGCGCTTCCGGGACGCCCTGCATTGTGCTGGATGATGTAGTGTTTAGTGCTGGTGTGAACCTTACAGATATGAACCAAGGAGGGCCCGGCGTGCCTTCGCACCGTACTGTACAATTTACTTTTGCCGTAATTCAAAGAATGGCAGGCAATGGGACCGTTTCATCTGTCAGAGCGTCTGTCGGTGAAGATTTGATTTTCTCCGCAGTGAGAGCCCGCGCTGTGACAGATGCTGCTCCGTGTCCCTTCTAGGCAGAGAGGGAGCTTTGTGAGACTGTCGCTGGGGGTGGGGGCTGTCCCTGGGGCCTGGGCCCACGGGGTTGGAGGAGGCCTGGTCGGTGCTGCCGCTGGACACCGGGTCCGGGGGCTTTGCTTCCTAGACTGTCCGGGGTCGGTGACACTGCAGTGACCTGAGGAGGGGACACGGAGGCCGAGCAGGTCTCCTAAGAGCTGCACGCACGGCTCCAGAGGAGAGACTGTGCTGGGACGTGGGGCGGGCGCCCAGGGTGAAGGGTGGGTGGTGCCCAGGCAGAGGGAGCCTGTGTCTCCGCCTCTGGAACTCCTGGGTGTGGAAACTGCCTCAGAATCTCGCCTCCAGGCTGGACCAAGGACCTTTGTGTGAGCTCAGCACCAGCTCAGGTGCTGGACTCGGCTCATGAGCCCATCTGCCCAGGCCCGGCCCGCCCTGATAGTCCTGCCAAGGACACTCGATGTGAAGAGAGACCAGCTGGGACCATACACCCTGAAGGCGCCGTCTCCTCTAGAGAGAGAGAGAGAGCACCTCTGTCCTCAACTCGTGCGGGACTCAGCCCCCGGCCTGCAGGGCCTTCGGGTTAGTGATCTGATCGGGCGGCTCTCCCACAGGATTCACGGGAACCCCCGCTGTGCCGCCGGGGACCTGGGATGGGACTGAGGTGAGGCAACTGGGGCCTAAGCACTGAGGCATCTGATTCCTCGGCAGAGAAGCCTGTGCCAGGGAAAGGGCAGGCGTGTGCCAGGAGCCCGTCCTCCGGGGCGGGGGTGGGGGGGGGACTGGGGGGTGAGGGGAGGGGTTAACAGCAAGAGCCCGGGGCCCTTTCTCCAGTGACTGGGCAGAAGCGTCCAGAAGGGAGCGGGAGGCGAAGTGCAGCGGAGCTTCCTTGGGGCCGGTCTGGGCGGGAGGGGCCGGCAGACGAGTGCCCCCCCATGAGACCTGGTTAGTCTCATTCGGGGGCGCAGACACCCCCAGCGGCCCCCCCCGATCGGGCACCTCAGGACAGTCCACTGGACGGACAGGCCCCTCCCGAGAAAGGGAAAGGGGCGCAGGAGCGCCCTAAAGGGCTTGTCCGTATCCTCCGCCTGCAGCGCCCGCTCTCCTGTGATCACCGCCCCCCGCGCCCGTGCTGCTCAGTGTGACGCGGAGGCGCTGTGGCCTCGCCAGGACCCTGTTCCCACGGACGCGCTGTGGTCCTGCTCGCAGACCAGCTGCCGCGTGGACACCGCCTTTGGACAGCGGCTTTCACCAGGCGCTCTCCTGCTGCCAATTCCCACCCAGAGGGACCGCCCGCCCTCTGCGCCCCCAGGACGCCCCGGCTCCCAGACTCCCCACCCCCGCGCCCCCAGGACGCCCCCGGCTCCCGGATTCCCCGCCCCTCACCCCCAGGACGCCCCGGCTCCCAGACTCCCTACCCCGCGCCCCCAGGACGCCCCCGGCTGCCGGACGCCCCGCCCCGCGCCCCCGGACGCCCCCGGCTCCCGGATTCCCCGCCCCGCACCCCCAGGACGCCCCCGGCTCTGGGACTCCCCGCCCCGCGCGGGCCGCAGCCTCGCGGCCTGTTTCCTCCGCCCCTGAGTGCGCGCCTGCTCCGGGAGCCCCAGGCCTCCCTCCGGGCCGCTGACCCTCTTCGCTCCCAGATTCTTCAGGACTTTGTTCCAGGAAATCACCGCGTCAGCCTCCCGGACGCCCTGACGGAGGCGCCGAGCGCTGGGCCCCGGGGGCGAGACTGGCCAACACTCACGATCCCCCAGAGCCGCGGCAGCAGCGGGAACAGCTCCCAGGCCCTGTGGCTTGATGGGTTTTCTATCCCAGAGTAACTTCCATGGCAGCCACGTCTTGCGCGCTGCTGACCCATCACATGCGGGCAGGTGTCCTGGTGACTCGGAATGAAGCCGCTGCGGAAGTTTGCGCAGGTTGTTGTGTGGACGTAAGCTTCACAGCAGCTGGTGCGCTAGTGAGAAGCGTGACTTCTGGGTCAGAGGGCTCGGTCCCAGCCCAGTCGCTGCAGGGAAGAAACATCTGCACAGCATATGTTTCAAGGGACCTGGTGTATATAGCATATTGTTCTTAATATGTTTGCTCTCCTTAGCGCTATGTGTTTTAACCAAGGTCACCTCTCCGAGAAAGGTTGTTTCCCCAGGTGGGGATTTTTCCCTGAGGTTAGGGAGGGGATACAACCCCTTAATTAAGTGCCAGGCGGGTAGTTAAGCTACATAATCTTTACTCCCTGAAATGGAGATAAGAAACGCCCTAACCTTTGTAATAGAAATTGACAGGATTAAAATCGGCTGGTATAAATACGGATGTAACAAGACAACAAACATCAGAACCTCATCAGCTCCTCATCAACTCCTCATCAGCTCCTCATCAGCTCCTCATCAGATCCTAACCAGAACCTAGCCAGAGAACATGGCAAAAGATCCGGGACAGAACCTGGCTACAGAACTTCACTGGAGAACCTAGACAGAACATGGCAAAAGAACCTGGAGAGAACCTGACTAGAACCTGGTGACTGAACCTGGCTGGAGAATCTGGAGAACCCTGGCTGGAGAACCTAGCAAGAGAACATGGCTACAGAATCTGGCTGGAGACCCCGGACCAGAACTCGGCTGGAGTTCCTGGCTGGAGATCCTGGAGGGAGAACCTCGCTATGCTGATGAACTGAAACCAGTTTCCATGTCATTCATTCTTCGCCGACTCCGTCCACACCTTTGGGGATCCCTGGACCCATTGGGGTTGGACCCCAACAGCTCCCAGCCCCCCGCACCCCGCCCCCAGCTCCAGGGCCAAGCTCCCAGGCCCCCCACCCCCCAGCCCCAGGGCCAAGCTCCCAGCCCCCCTGGAGCTCTGAGGGCCAGAGGGCGGGCAGTGGTGCGAGGGCGTCTGGGCAGAGGCTTCCTCCCTGTGCTTTCTGGAGGCAGCGTCCCCGTGTCTGCCCACCTGGCAGAGCAGGAGAAGGCGGTTCCTGATGATGCAGTCCGCGGGGAGGAGACTAGACGGGAGAGTAAAAGGAAGCACAGGGGGGACACAGGCACTCACAGGAGAGGGCAGCAGCCCGGAAGGGGGTCTGTCACAGGAGAGAACAGTTTTAACAATCTCGCCCTCCGACCCAGAAGTCACGCTCCTCACTAGCGCACCAGCTGCTGTGAAGCTCACGTCCACACAACCTGCGCGAACGTCTGCAGCGGCTTCATTCCGAATCACCAACACACCTGCCCGCACGTGATGGATCAGCAGAGCGTGGGACGTGGCTGCCATGGAACGTTCTTCTGGGATAGAAAACCTATCAAGCCACAAAAAAAACATGGATACTAAGTGAAACAGGCCAGTCTAAAAAGCCTGTACATTATTCTCATCAATTACATGGCAACATGGAGAAGGCAATGTTATGGAAATGTTAAAGCGATCAGTGTTGCCCAAGGGTGGAGGGTGGGAGGTCTGAGTACGCAGCGCACATGGGGATTTAGGGCGGCAAACTGCTCTGGAGGAGACAGCACTGGTGGAGATGGGACCCTCCCCGGGGTCTGCAGGGCGTGGGGGGCTCCCTGCGGGTGAGATGGCAGCCTGATCACAGTTGCCCTGGCCAATAGCAACAGTCACCCCGACCTCAAGGTGTTAGGACAGAGACAGAACCTAGAGACAGAACTTGGCTGGAGATCCTAGACAGAACCTAGAGACAGAACCTAGTGAGAGAACATGGTAAAAGATCCTGGACAGAACTAAGCTGGAGAACCTAGAGACAGAACTTGGCTGCAGAACCTAGACAGAACATGGCGGTAGAACCTGGATAGAACCTGGCTGGAGAACCTGGCTGGAGATCCTGACCAGAACTTGGCTGGAGATCCTGGCTAGAGATCCTGGCTAGGCTGCTGATTAACTGAACACTGTCTCCGTGTCATTCCTTCTTCGCCGACTCCGTCCCCACCTTTGGGGACCCCTGGACCCGCTGGGGTTGGACCCCAACACATAATAAAGTTTCCATGTGCTCACTCTGTTGGCTTAACAGACTTTCTGAACTATTGTACTCAATAAATGTCCACTTTCCAAATGGAGAGCCATGATTCCAAAAAAAAAAGGTGTTAGGACCTAGGGGAGAGCCCAGCCAGCCTAACTCAGTGGTTGAGCATTGACCTATGAATCGGGAAGTCAGGGTTTGACGTCGGGTCAGGGTACATGCCTGTTGCGGGCTCGATTCCCAGTGTGGGGCGTTCAGGAGGCAGCCGATAGTGATTCTCTCTCATTGTTAATGTTTCTCTCTACCTCTCCCTTCCTCTTTGAAATCAATACAAAATGTATTAAAAAGGAACCAGGGGTGAGATTCAAGAAGACTGCAGGGTACCCTGAGGCTGCTGCCCTCACTCCCAGCCAGGACCTGCATTTACAACTAAAACACTGTGCAGGCAACTTTAAAAGCAAAGCAGCAGGATACAAAGTTAACATCCACACATTGATGGCATTTTTATCTCCCAGGAATAAACTCTCAGAAAGAGAAACCAGTAGAACAATTTCATTTACCATGGCAACAGCAACAAGATGCCTAGGAATAAAGTGAACCCAGGAGGTAAAAGACCTGGAGACTAGAACATTGAAAAAGAGACAGTGAAAGATACAAACAAGTGGAAGCATACACCGAGTTCACGAGTTCACGTTTGGAAGAATCAACTTCATTAAAATGTCCATACTACCCAAGGCAATCTACAGATTCAGTGCAATTCCTATTAAAATACCATTGCATATTCCATAGATCTAGAACAAATATTCCTAAAATTTATATGGAACTGGAAAAGACCTTGAATAACTGCAGCAATCTTGAGAAAGAAGAACGAAACTGAAGTGATCACAATACCTGATAGCAAACTATATTACAAAGCCACTGTAATCAAAACAGCATGGTACTGGCATCAGAACAGGCATATAGAACAATGGAACACAGCAGAGACCACAGAATTCAATTGAAGTCATTACGGTCAATTAATATTTGACAAAGAAGCCAATGGAGTCAAGACAATCTCTTCAATAAATGATGCTGGGAAAATTGGACATGCAAAAAAATGAAACTAGACCACCACCTAACACAATACACAAAAATAAACTCAAAATGGATGAAAGACTTAAATGTAAGTCACAAAACCATAAAAATCCAGAAGAAAATATAGGCAGTGATATCTCAGACATCACATGCAACAGAATTTTTGCCGATACATCTCCTAGGGCAGTGGTCAGCAAACTCATTAGTCAACAGAGCCACATATCAACAGTACAACGATTGAAATTTCTTTTGAGAGCCAAATTTTTTAAACTATATAGGTAGGCACATTGTTATTAACTTAGTTAGGGCACTCCTAAGCTGGCCTTTGCTGAAAACGTCCTCAATCTGATTGAGTGAGGTACGGTCGCTGAAGTCGACCCCTTCCAACGCTCCCATCCACACTCTTCTATCTGAAACAAGTATACAAGGCGAGTGTGGATGGGAGCGTTGGAAGGGGTCGACCTCAGCAAACGTACCTCAAAACAATGTACCTTCCCCGCGCTGCGTATCCCACGGCCCACCTGCACCCGACCGAGACCGACCGACACCCCCCATTTCTTTAAAATAGACTCGCCCAGGCCATGAACTGACTTCTGCGCATGGGCCACAAAGTTTCAATCGTACATTCATGCCCGCACCTATGTGGTATTTTGTGGAAGAGCCACACTCAAGGGGCCAAAGAGCCGCATGTGGCTCTCGAGCCTCGGTTTGCCGACCACTGTCCTAGGGCAAGAGGAACAAAGGGAAAAATAAACAAATGGGACCACATCAAACTAAAACTTCTGCACAAAAGTAACTTAAAAAAAAGTGGAACCCACTAAATGGAAGAATATATTTGCCAATAATGCATAAGATAAGAGGTTAATTTCCAAAATATAGAAGGAACTCATACAACTCAACAAAAGGAAGACAAACAACCCAATTAAACAATGGCAAAGGCCTTGGGTAGACACTTCTCCAAAGAGGACATACAGAGGCCAAGAGATTTATGAAAAATTGATCAGCATCACTAATCATCAGTGAGATGCAAATTAAAACGGCAATGAGGTATCACCCCACACCTGCCAGAACATCTACCATCAATAAATCAACAAAGAACAAGTGCTGGGGAGGATGTGGAGGAAAGGGAACCCTCGTGCACTGTTGGTGGGAATGCAGACTGGGGCAGCCACTGTGGAGAACAGTCTGGAGTTTCCTCAAAAAACTAAACCAGCAGCCTCACTTCTAGGAATAGATCCTAAGAAACCGGAGGCACCAATCAGAAAGAATGTGTGCACCCCTATGTTCACAGCAGAGTCATTTACAATAGCTAAGACCTGGAAGCAGCCCAAGTGCCCATCAGCAGACGAGAGGATAAAAGCAGTGGAATGCCGTCCGGCTGTAAACGAGATCTCTCACCCTTTGCTACAGCATTGATGGCCCTGGAGAGCCTTTTGCAAAGTGAAGTAGCAAATCAGAGACAGACAGATGCCATGTCTTCTTACTTCCGTGTGGAATCCAATGAGCAAAATACACTGACAAAGAAAAATAGGCCCAGCTGGTGTGGCTCAGTGGCTGAGCATCGACCCATGAACCAAGAGGTCACAGTTTGATTCCCAGTCAGGGCACATGCCTGGGTTTCAGGCTCCAGCCCTAGGCGGTGGCATGCAGGAGGCAGCTGATTGGTGATTCTCTCTCACCATTGATGTTTCTATCTCTCTCTCCCTTCCTTTTTCTGAAATCAATAAAAACATACTTTTTTAGAAGTAGGTCCACAGGCATGGAAGCTTGGAACTGACTGACAGGTCTCAGAGGAAGGGGGTGTGGGGGAGGGTGAGGGAAGAGAGAAGCATCGCCCATGGACAGACAATAGTGCAGTGAAGGCCTGGGGTGGGGGGGAGGCTGGGGGAGGCCAGCAAAGGGGGAAATATGGGGTACACATGTCAACAATAAAAAGCAAATTTAAAAAATCTCATACAAATTCAAAATAGCTTTAATCCATGGGAGTGCTGCTTTTGGAGATGGTTTTTCTATGATTTTTAACCCTTGCCTACTTGTTCTCTGCGCGCTTCTACCCAATGAGTGGTAACCAGGTCAGAGAGGGTCAGGCAGGAACCAGCGCTGAAGGAAAGCCTTAGAGCCGGGCTCCGGGGCCCTGGGACGGATAGGAGGGACCCACCTGACCCGCAGGTCTGCTGAGGGCCCTGTGGCGGCGCTGTGCCTGGGAAGAGGCCAGGATGTCGCAGAGGGGCTGACAACCGGGGGGCAGCCAGAGGGCTGACGTGCACGTGCAAGAACCCCCCCCCCCCACATACACACACACACGCGCACACACACACACACACACACGCACAGCTACAGACACCCCCGTCCCCGCCAAGCTCTGCGGTGCTGCACGAGGCCACTTTCGAGAACCCGTCCAGAGAGACTCTTCTGGAACGTGCACAGGTCACGCTTACGTGGTCTGTGCCGGGAGGGCACCGGGACACAACCTGCCGCTGGAGTCAGCAGCCCGGAGCTGGCAGGTGGGGGCAGACTCACTTCTCCTGCCTCCCCGTCTGCGCCCGGGAGCCAGCGGCGCTCCCAGCCTCTGAGGGGCGTGGAGAGCGGTGCTGCCCCGTGGAGAGGAGGCTCTTGGAAATGCACTGAGTCAGCTTCTCTCCTTCCCAAGCTACTAGCCCCGCTGCCTGGGGTTCCCCCCCCCCGACCCCCCCAGCAGGCGGGTCGCGCTGGTGGGCTGGGTCCCCACCCGGCCTTCCCCGCCCCCTCAGAGGCCGTGCGGCTGCATTTACCGAGGGCCCGTCCGGGGCAGGACTGGCTGGGCCCCGAGATGGGCAGCCTTAGGGCCCCTTACATCGGCTCCAATCCACTCCTGGCCACGACCTCTGTGAGGCCCGTGGGGGCCGTCACCTTCCTGCCCCTCAGCTTCTCCATCTGTTAAAAGATGGCAGCGAGGCAACACCCACTTTCCAATGTGACCAGGGCCCAGGACAAGCTGTGAAGCCCTGAGCCCCGCTGTGCCCGCAGGACACGGCGGTGAGCAGGCGGCTCCCCGCTCTGGGGGTGGCCTCCAGTGGCGGGGGGGGGGGGGGGGGGGGGGCCTCCAGTGCCGGGGGGTGGGGGGGGGTGGGGGGGGGGGTGGCGCTGAGACCACCGCAGGCTCCCCAGCCCGGGGCCAGGACCCCACGCGAAGCTGTGCCCTGGGTGTGGGGGCGACTAATGAGCGCATCTGCCTCTGTCCCCACTTTCCTAACCCCCCCCCCCCCAGCTCACCGCGCAGCTGGCTCTGCCTCACCCGCCCGCCCTCCAGGATTGCTGCTCTGGAGCCTGAGCTGCCCAGAGAGAAGGTGGGGGGGGGGGGGGGGGACCCGCAGGCGCACAGTCCCAGCGTCGGGGAGCAGTGGCGTCCAGGGCTCTCCTGAGGGAGGCCAGGCCCCGCTCCCCGGAGGCAGGGCCGGGGGAAGGCGTGGGTCTCAGGGGCCTGACCGCGCACCCCAGGCTCCGGGGCGAGCTCGGCCCCCGAGACGAGACAGCGGCCCCGCACAGCCCGCTGCCCGCCGCCGGGGTCGCGGGGCTCGGTCCCCCCCCCGACCGGCTCCTGGGGCCGCGGCCGGAAACGTGACCCTTTGGCTCCAACCGTCGGACTCGCTCGGAGGAGGCGCGGCCTCTCCGGGCCCAGCGAGCGGGCGCCGCCTCCGCGCCGACGAGGACGTGGCTCGCCGTCCGCCACGCAGGCAGGCGGCCTCCTCCGAGGACGTGCTCCGGGCTCGTCCTCCTGCCCCGGCCTCCCCGCGGCCGGCCCGTTCCCTCCTCGGTCCGCCCGGCCCGCCGGACCCGGCGCTTCTGTGTTTGGGGCGGGACCGCCTGGTGCCTCCAGCGCCGCTGAACCCGCCCCCGGAGGCCCCGCTCCCCGCGAGGCCGCCCCGAGGGGCCGGTCCCCGGGCTTCCACGTGCGGCTCGGGGCGCAGCTCGGCTCACAGGGGCGCGGAGCCCTCGCGGCCGCCAGGGCGGGGGGGAGCGTGAGAAACACGGACTCCCCACCATCTTCCCTGCAGAGTCACCTGAGGGAGGGGGCGCCCTCGCCGCCTCGGGCAGTGAGAACCGTCCCTCCCCAAGTACCGGCCCGGGGAGCCTCCCGGTGAGACCGAGGGAGAGAAGCGCCCGCAGGAGACGGGCCGCGTGGAGGCAGCGCCGGGCCTGCCTGGCGCCAGGTCCCCCTCGGGGCGGGGCGGCGGGTTCAGCGCGATCCGGGTGGTGAGGACCCGGGGCACCGAGGAAGCGGACGGGAGGGGGCGCTGCCGGCACCTGCTCCCCCCCAGGGGTCACGTGGCCAAGCCGCTGCCTTCTGACCTCTGCCTCCTCCGGCCCCAGCCGCACGGGGGTCTCTGGTGCTCAGTGAGGGGGCCGCTGGGCCTCAGAGCAGAGGGTCCAGCCCTGGTGCAGTCCTCCGAGTGTCGTGTGGCCCCTGCAAAGGGCGGGGAGGGAGGGAGGAGGGATGGAGAGGGGTGAGCAGGGGTTGGAGAGGGGTGAGCAGGGGGTGGAGAGGGGTGAGCAGGGGGTGGGAGGGGTGAGCAGGGGGTGGAGAGGGGTGAGCAGGGGGTGGGAGGGGTGAGCAGGGGGTGGAGAGGGGTGAGCAGGGGGTGGAGAGGGGTGAGCAGGGGGTGGAGAGGGGTGGAGAGGGGTGAGCAGGGGGTGGAGAGGGGTGAGCAGGGGTTGGGAGGGATGGAGAGGGGTGAGCAGGGGCGGGGAGGGGTAGAGGGGAAGGAGGGGAGTGAGAGGGTGGAGGGGTGGGAGGAGAGGGAGGGGGTGGAGGGGTGAACAGGAGGTGTGGGTGGTGAGGAGGGTGAGGAAGGGAGGGAGGGTGAGGAGGGTGAGGAGGGGAGAGGGTGGAGGGGAGGGAAAGGAGGGAGGGTGAGGAGGGTGAGGAGGGGAGAGGGTGGAGGGGAGGGAAAGGAGGGAGGGTGAGGAGGGTGACTCAGAAGGATGAGGTTGTCCCCCTTTCGTCCTGCTGTCCTGGCCCCTGAGGGCTCGGCCCTTAGAGGACGGCTGTGTCTTCCGGGCTCCAAGGCCCCGGGCAGGCGGAGGTGGGGCCCGGGGACAGGAGGGGACCCCGGTCCTGGCTGAGAAGCAGGGCACCTGCTCCATGAGGATCCTGGGGGCCACCAGGCGGGAAGGGCCTGTCCCCGGAGGGGGCGTCCCCGCGGCCTGTGAGCCCCTCGGAGCCGTCAGAGGGGCGCCCCGACCGGCTGGGTTCCGGCCGGCGGGGTGAGCGGCTCCCGGAGCCCATCGGAGCCTCCTGTGCAGCCGAGACCCGCCCTGTGGTCCTCACCTGTGGGATCCAAAGAGCAAGACAGCCCGACAGACAGAGACTCACAGATGCAGGAGCGGGACAGCCGCCAGGGCGCGGTGAGGGGGCCTGGAGCGGAGCCCTGTGTGCGGGACCCGTGGCACTGGGACCGGAGGGCGCTCCGTGAGGACGGTGGCCTCGCCCGTGCTGTGCGCCGACACCGACAGGAACACGGGGCTGTGAGCTGGAGCTGGATGTGAAAGGACGTGGAAAAGGCTGCGGCTGAGGCGTGGTTCCCGCGGGCTGAGCGTCAGAATCACCCGGAGGCCGGCTCACAAGCAGCGAGACGGAGTTTCTGGACTGGAACCCGGATTCTTTGTCCGCTGGAATCCAAGAATGAACCCCGGGACAGAGAGTGAGGCAGCAAAGGTGGAGATTCATTGGAGAACAAGTGCAGACTCCCACGTGGGGAGGGGGAGAGGGTCCCCCTGAGCTCCTTTCCCTGTGGCCTAGAAAGGCTGCAGACCCTGGTGCCTTCGTGTCCCCCTGACCGGTCACTATTCCCTTGGACTGGTCACTACAGCAACTCCTGGGCTCAAGGTCCAACCTCACAGGGGACACGTGAGTTCCTCCCTCTTTATTGTTTTCCTGTTCCCTCTGGGCTTCCTTCTCCTCCTTCTGGATGCGGGGCTTCCTTCCCTTTATTTTGTGAATATAGACCTTCCGCTGTTCCCAGCTCCCCATTCTATGGAAATGCACCTGTTGCAGCTTTTCAGCTCCCCATTCTATGGAAATACCTTCTGCTGCTCTGCAGCCCTGTGCTTCCTCCATGGTCCCCGTGATTTCTAAACTTTCCTGAACCTGTCCTATATTTTACCCCTAAAAATTCCTGTTTCAGCAGGACACGGGCACAGCCCCCAGAGCTTTAAGGTCAGGAGGTCGGGGTAGGGCCCCCAAACTTGCCTTTCCTACAGGGCTCCAGGCAATGCAGACACTGCTGGTCCCCAGGCCACTGGGAAGCAAGCACTCAGCTGAGGCGACGGCAGCCACACCCGCTGCCCAGGACCAGCGCTCCCAGCAGGAGGGACAGCGCCTCCAGCAGCCCCTCCCTGAGCAGAACCTCGGCCTCACAAGCCCTGGCTCCTGGAAATGCACGCACACCCTGTGAGTGCCTTTAAGATCTCCATGTCGCAGGTGAGGAAACTGGGCAAGGAGCAGGGGAGGGCCTGGCTCAGTCCCAAGCGGCTGAATCAACCCTGAGCCCAAGGCTCTCTGACTCCGATCACACGCGGAGACCCAGGCCCAGACGTGGTGCCAGGTCGCCCGGAGTGCAGGGGGCGCTGGGCCCAGACTAAGGTCTGCGGGCTTTCGGCCGGCTGTGCGTTCCTCCTGCCTCTCCCTCTCCCTCTCCCTCCCCTGCGCTGACAGGTGAAGGGGGTCCGGCTGTACCTTCCTCCTGCCTCTCCCTCTCCCTCTCCCTCTCCCTCCCCTGCGCTGACAGGTGAAGGGGGGCCGGCTGTGCGTTCCTCCTGCCTCTCCCTCTCCCTCTCCCTCCCCTGCGCTGACAGGTGAAGGGGGCCGGCTGTGCGTTCCTCCTGCCTCTCCCTCTCCCTCTCCCTCTCCCTCCCCTGCGCTGACAGGTGAAGGGGGGCCGGCTGTGCGTTCCTCCTGCCTCTCCCTCTCCCTCTCCCTCCCCTGCGCTGACAGGTGAAGGGGGCCGGCTGTGCGTTCCTCCTGCCTCTCCCTCTCCCTCTCCCTCCCCTGCGCTGACAGGTGAAGGGGGCCGGCACGGATTCGGCTGGAGAGCAGCCATTTCCCAGGGTCTTATCTCAGGGAATCGAAGAGTGAAGCAGGACCAGAGGCTTCAAACAAGGGGAGTTACTGCAAACACACAGGCCCCCCTGGGTGGGGGTGGGGGGTCACAAGGGCCGCCCCAGCCTCCGCCCTCCCCTGGCATCTGCCAAAGCTGCTCTCCTGGGCCGTCTCTGATGGCTCCTGCCTCTTTGCAACATTGTTTTCTTTCACTTGCAGGACAAACACCCTGGTTTCAAAACACCCTGCTTGTCTGCAGAACACATTTTGTTTGTTTCAGCTGCGCCACCAGCCCTCCCTCCGCCCACTCTGTCCACCTAGTTCTGCTTAACTCCCAGCCCTGCGGGGCGCACAGTTCATCCAAGAGGAGGTGTCAGCCCCTCAGAATGAAAAACCATCAGACCCAAGGCACCTGGTGGGCGCTTCCTCCACCTCGCACAGCCCAAAGGGGGAGGGGGAGGGCCGCTGGGACAGGGACGGGTGGGGTGGCCCCCGCGGGGCGCAGCCTCCAGCGCCAGGAGCCTCATTCCTGCGCTGACCCTTCAAGGACTCCGCGAGGACACGGCTGCTGCCTGCGGTGTCCTGCTAACTCCGGCCTCACAGTGACCAGGTGGGCAAGGCCTCGCCTCAGAAGGAGAAAGAAATAAAATCCTCGTCGGGGATGGCGGAAGGCCTTGTGGAGAAGGTTTTAAGGGCCAGTGTCATCATGGTGGCCTTCGGGGTGTAATTTAAATCGGGAGGTCAGGGTGGGCCCCGAGAGAACAGCTGTGCGGAAACCTGGACAACAGAAGGACCCGGTGTTTGAAGAGCTGAGGGGAGAGCGATGGGCACAGCAGGCACAGCCGTGCGAAGGCTCCAGGCAGAAGCAAGCCCGGAATCTGCAGGAGAGAAAGGAAGCGGTGGCGGTGGTGCAGGAGAGGAGGGGGCGGGCGGGTCACAGGCCGCGTGGGCGCTGTGGCCGAGGCCGTGAAGGACGCACGCGGGGCCTGACACGGGCGCCGGTGCGAGCGGCCTGGGGCCAAGCAGAGGCTCGGGGCGGGCTGGTCACTAGGAGCCGCAGCGGCGGCCTGGGCCTCTCGGGCCCGCCCTTCGCCGCAGGTGCCGGGCACTCAGGGCTCCCAAGCGGAAGCCTGGCCCGGGCGTCCCGGCCTTTTCGCGGGAGGCGGCCTCTGGCTCCAGGCTCTGGCTCTGCCCTCGCGGGCAGTGCTCCAGGATCCTTCCGAGGAGGCGGGGAGGGGGGCGGGGGGCTGAGCCTGGCCGCTGGCGCCCTGCCCGGCCCTGCGCCCCTCTCCGGGCTCCCAGGCCCGGCCCGCGCGGCTCCCCCGCTGGCCCCAGGCCCTCGCGCTCCAGGTCCCACAGGCGCGGCACTGAGAAGCCGGAGGAAAACGGCTCAGCGGCTGGAGTCCCAGCCTCACCCACAGAAGGCCCTGAGGAGGGACGGTCCCCTGGCGGCGGCAGCGCTGGCAGGGCCATCTGGGCTCCTGTCAGGAACCACTGGGCCTGGGCGGGTCTGGGTCACGGGGAGCCGCGGGCTCTGGCCGACAGCGCCAGGACCATGGCCTCAGGGGAAGAGCCGTGCCCAGGGTGACCTCCCCTGTCCTGCTGAATCCCTCCCCGCTGGTGCTAAGGAGCCTTCACACGGTGTCGCTAAATCTTTGTGAGCCCCGTTCTGGGGACAAGGAGACGGCGGCTGGAGGGGATCAGCAGGGGCCCAGGGCCCCAGCCTGGAGGTCAGCTCTAAGAGTCTGAGCAGGTCCCGCCTCCACACCCTGCACCACCGTCCTGGGCACCGCATCGTCCTGTGCGTCCTGTGCTCGCTGCGGGGACAGAGCAGCCCAGCCCGGCCTCGTGGTGAGAGCAGCTCCCTTCCTCCACCCAGAGCCCTGTGGGCGGTCAGCTCCGCAGACTGCAGCACTCCGGGCCCATGCTGAGTGCAGATGGACAGAGCGCGGCAAACCCACAGCTTCTTTAGTGGGAGGGGCTGGAGCCCAGGCTGTGACATGAGAGAACTTGCTGGAACTTGCTGGAAAGGCTGTGACATGAGAGAACTTGCTGGAAAGCCCAGCGCAGTGGGCCGGGCTGCTGGCCTGGCTCTTCACCCAGACGCTCCTTAAGACCAGGTTCCTCACCTTTGGAGGATCATGTGCCCTTCCTGACCAAGACGCTGTATGAATGTGTAGTTTCAGGGTATAAGTCATTCTAAAGCCTGCATGGCCCAGGGTGACCGGGCCTTACAGGGGAGTGTGAGTGCTTAGACCAGTGGTTTGGGGGTCGAAAGACCCTTTCACAGGGGTCGCCTAAGACTATCGGAAAACACATATATAATTACGTATTGTTTTTGTGATTAATCACTATGCTTTAATTATGTTCAATTTGTAACAATGAAAATACATCCTGCATATCAGATATTTACGTTAGGATTCATAACAATAGCAAAATTACAGTGATGAAGTAGCAACAAAAATAATTTTATGATTGGGGGTCACCACAACATGAGGAACTGTATTAAATGATTGCGGCATTAGGAAGGTTGAGAACCACAGGCTTAGACTCTGACAGGTCCCTGGGGAGGGTGCAGGGGAGGGCAGGCACTGGGGAGGATTCAGGGGAGGGAGGGTGGGCACCAGGGAGGATGCAGGGGAGGGTGGGCACCGGGGAGGGTGGGTACTGGGGAGGATGCAGGGGAGGGTGGGCACCGGGGAGGATGCAGGGGAGAGCAGGCACTGGGGAGGGTGGGCACCAGGGAGGATGCAGGGGAGGGTGGGCACCGGGGAAGCACACCCTGCCCTGCATCCTCCCCAGGGCCCTGGATTGGTGACAGGCATCCTGCCCCTAACTTCTGTTTGGTGAGCAGGTACTATTCAGCTTTACTAGAACTCTTCCTGTTCAGCATGATCCCGGTTCGGCCTCTAGCTGCCTGCACCCTGGCAGACTCCTCTATCCAGCCCTTCAGGTCTGGCCACCCCAGGCCACAGCCTCCTGTGCACCCAGCCTTCAAGTTTCTCCAAGAGCCTGGTAGGGCCTGGCCCCAGCATAATCTCCCGCCCCTGCACCAGCCCTCCTCATCAGTATACTCATCATTTCACAGCTGTTTCAACGTGAGTTTTCAGTTTGAACACTGCCCCAAAGATATTAAGGCTCTATTTACATGTATTCTTAGCATATCATATTCAATCCTATACAAATCCAGGTTCTATCATTTTGAATTCTAAGAGTTTTAATCACACTCACATAGTTTTCTGAGCTCTGTTAGAACACTACCCCACAGATACTAAGGCTCTATTTACAGGTATTTCTAGCGATTCATATACATTCCTATACAATTACAGGTTCTATCATTTTGAATTCTAAGAGTTTCAATCAAACTCACATAGTGTTCTGATCTCTATAGACTTGAATTCTTAAGGGTTTTCAGCAGGTTCCTTTAAATATGACAAGTCATTGAACCGGAAACATAAATGTAATCAGTATACTCTTCATTTCACAGCAGTTTCAACCTGAGTTTTCAGTTTGAACACTGCCCCACAGACATTAAGGCTCTAAGTACATGTATTCCTAGTGTTTCATATACATTCCTATACAATTCCAGACACTATCATTATGAATTTTAAGAGTTTTACTCAAACTCACATAGTGTTCTGAGCTTTATACACTTGAATCCTTAAGGGTTTAAAGCAGGTTACTTTAAAAACGCCAAATTATTGCCGAAACCGGTTTGGCTCGGTGGATAGAGCGTCAGCCTGCGGACTGAAAGGTCCCAGGTTCGATTCCGGTCAAGGGCATGTACCTGGGTTGCGGGCACATCCCCAGTGGGAGATGTGCAGGAGGCAGCTGATCGATGTTTCTCTCTCATCGATGTTTCTAACTCTCTATCTCTCTCCCTTCCTCTCTGTAAAAAATCAATAAAATATATTTAAAAAAAAAAAAAAGAAAAAAAAGAAAAACGCCAAATTATTGATCAGAATTATGAATGTAAACAGTATACTCCTCATTTCACAGCTGTTTGAAAGTGAGTTTTAACTCTTTGAACACTGCCCCACAGACATGAAGGCTCTAATTACATGTATTCCTAGTGTTTCATACACATTCCTATACAATTCCAGGTTCTATGATTTTGAATTCTAAGAGTTTTAATCAAACTCACATAGTGGTCTGAGCTCTATAGACTTGAATTTTTAAGAATTTTAAGCAGGTTCCTTTGAAAAAGCCAAGTCATTGAACCAGAAATATAAACGTAATCACTATACTCATCATTTCACAGCTGTTTGAACATGTTGTGAGTGTTTGAACACTGCCCCACAGACATTAAGGCTCTATGTACATGTACTCCTAGCATTTCATATGCATTCCCATAAATTCCAGGTTCAATCCTTATGAATTCTAAGAGTTTTAATCTAACTAACATAGTGTTCTGAGCTCTATAGACTTGAATTCTTAAGGGTTTTAAGCAGATTCCTTTAAAAAAGTCAACTCACTGAACCAGAATTATAAAGATAATCAGTATCCTCATCATTTCACAGCTGTTTCAAAGTGTTTTAAGTGTTTGAACACTGCCCCACAGACATTAAGGCTCTATGTACATGTATTCCTAGTGTTTCATGCATTCGTATACATTCCAGGTTCTATCCTTTTGAATTCTAAGAATTTCACTCAAACTCACATAGTCTTCTAAGCTATATAGACATGAATTCTTAAGTGTTTTAAGGAAGTTAATTTAAATACGACAAGTCATTGAAATGGAAATATAAATATAATCAGTATCCTAGTTATTTCACAGCTGTTTGAACGTGTTTTAACTGTTTGAACACTGTGCCACAGACATTAAGGCACTATTTACACGTTCTCCCAGTGTTTCCTATGCATTCCTATACAATTCCAGGTTCTATAATTTGAATTCTAAGAGTTTCAAACAAACTCAAGAGTGTTCTGAGCTCTATAAACTTGAACTCTTAATGGGCTTACGCAGGGTCCTTGAAAAACGCCAAGGCATTCAACCAGAAATATAAATATAATCAGTATACTCGTCATTTTACAGCTGTTTCAAGGTGAGTTTTTAGTTTGAGCACTGCCCCACATTCATTAAGGCTCTATTTACATGTACTCATAGTGTTTTATATGCAATCCTATACATATCCAGGTTCTATTATTTTGAATTCTAAGATTATTAACAAAACTCAAATAGTCTTCTGAGCTCTATAGACTTGAATCCTTAAGGGTTTAAAGCGGGTTACTTTAAGAATGCCAACTTATTGATCAGAATTATAAATGCAAATAGTATACTTGTCATATCCTAGTTGTTTGAAAGTGAGTTTCAAGTTTTTGAACACTGCGCCACAGACATGAAGGCTCTATTTACATGAATTCCTAGGGTTTCATACACATTTCTATACGATTCCAGGTTCTATCATTTTGACGTCTAAGAGTTTTAATCTAACTAACATAGTGTTCTGAGCTTTATAGACTTGAATTCTTAAGGCTTTTATGCAGGGTTTTTTTTTTTTTTTTTAAAGCCAACTCATTGAACTGAAAAAAGAATTGTAATCAGTATCCTCGTCACTTCACAGCTGTTTCAACGTGAGTTTTCATGTTTGAACATGGCCCCACAGAGAGTAATACTCTATTTACATGTATTCCTAGTGTTTCAGATATGGTCCTATACAATTCCAGTTTCTATCATTTTTACTTCTAAGAGTTTCAATCTAACTACCAGTGTTCTGAGATCTTTAGACTTAAATTTTTAAGGGTTTTAAGCAAGTTACTCTTTAAAAGCCATTTGAATGAACCGGAGTTATAAAGGTAACCTGTATACTGGTCTTTTCACAGCTGTTTGAAAGTCAGTTTTCAGTGTTGGAACTCGGCCCCATAGATAGTAATGCTCTATTTACATGTGTTCCTAGCGTTTCAGCTACATTCTTATATAATTCCAGGTTCTATCATGTTTACTTCAAAGAGGTTCAATCTAACTAACATAGTGTTCTGTAGAGTTTTAATTTAACTAACATAGTGTTCTGAGCTCTGTAGACTTGATTTCCTAAGGCTTTTATGCAGGGTTTTTTAAAAATGCCAACTCCTTGAACCAGAAATAGAAATGTAATCAGTATCTTTGTCAGTTCCCAGCTATTTTGAAGTGAGTTTTAAGTGTTTGAACACCGCCACACAGTCAGTAAGGCTCTATTTGCATGTATTTGTAGTGTTTCACATACATTCTTATACAATCTAGGTTCTATGATTTTGGTGTATGGAATGATGCTTCAACCAACGAAGCCACCTGGCCAAGGCTTAGGTTCTATGATTTTGAATTCTAAGAGTTTTAATCAAACTCAGATAGTGTTCTCAGCTATATAGACTTGAATTCTTAACAGTTTTAAGCAGGTTCCTTTGAAAAAGCCAAGTCATTGCACCAGAAATATAAATGGTAATCAGGATATTCATCATTTCACAGTTGTTTGAACATGTTTTCAGTGTTTGAACACTGCCCCACAGACATTAAGGCTCTATGTACATATATTCTTAGTGTCTCATATGCATTCCTATACATTCCAGGTTCTATCATTTTGAAATCTAAGAGTTTTAATCAAACTCCCATAGTGTCATGAAGTCTATAGACTTGATTTGTTAAGGTTTTTGGGCAGTTCCCTTTAGAGTCGCCATATTATTTAACCAGAAATATAAATTTAATCAGTATACTCCTAATTTCACAGCTGTTTCAATGTGAGTTTTCAGTTTGAACACGGCCTAAAAGACATAAAAACTTTATTTACATGTATTCCTAGCATTTCATACACATTCCTATACAATACCAGGTTCTATGATTTTGTAGTCTAAGAGTTTTAATGAAACTCTCATAGTGTTCTGAGCTCTATAGACTTGAATTCTTAATGGTTTTAGGCAGGTTCCTTTAGAAACACCACCTTATTGAACAGGAAACATAAATGTAATCAGTATACTCCTCATTTAAAAGCTGTTTCAACGTGAGTTTTCACTTTGAACACTGACCCACAGACATTAACGCTCTATTTGCATGTATTACTAGCATTTCATATATATTCATAAACAATAACAGTTTCTACAATTTTGACTTCTAAGAGTTTCAATCAAACTCACATAATGTTCTGAGCTCTATAGACTTGAATTCTAAAGGGTTTTAAGCAGGTTCCTTTAAATATGCCAAGTCATTGAACTGGACACATAAATGTAATCAGTATTCTCTTCATTTCACAGCTGTTTCAACCTCAGTTTTCAGTTTAAACACTGCCCTAATGATATTAAGGCTCTATGAATGTGTATTTTTAGTGTTTCATATACATTCCTATCCAATTACAGACTCTCTCATTTTTAATTATAAGAGGTTTAATGAAACTTACATAGTGTTATGAGTTCTATATGCTTGAATCCTTAAGGGTTTAAAGCATATTCCTTCAAAAACGCTAACTTATTGATCAGAATTATAAATGTAAAGAGTATAGTCAATATATCACAGCTGTTTGAAGTTGAGTTTTAAGTCTTTAAACACTGCCCCACAGACATGAAGACTCTATTTACATGTATTCCTAGCATTTCAGATTCCTTCCTATACAATTCCGGCTTCTATCATTTTGATTTCCTGAAGGTTCAGTCTAACTCACATAGTGTTCTGAGCTCTATAGACTTGAATTTTTAAGCTTTTTAAGCCGGGTTTTTTAAAAACGACAAGTTTTTGTAGCGGAAATAGAAATGTAATCAGTATCCTCGTGACTAAACAGCTGTTTCTATGAGAGCTTTCATTGTTTGAACACGGCCACACAGAGAGTAAGGCTCTATTTACATGTATTCCTAGCATTTCACATACCTTACTATACAATTCCGGGATCTATCATTTTGATTTCTTAAAGGTTCAGTCTAACTCACATAGTGTTCTGATGTCTATAGATTTGAATTTTAAAGGGTTGTAACCAGGTTTCCTTTAAATATCTAACTGATTGAACAGGAATTATAAATGTAAACTGTATATTTGTCATTTCACAGCTGTTTGAAAGTCAGTTTTCTGTGTCTGAATACGGGCCCACAGACAGGAAGGCTGTATTTACAGGTTTCCTAGAGCTTCATATACAGTCCCATACAATTCTAGGTTCTATCATTTTGATTTCTAAGAGTTTTCATCTAACTAACATAGTGTTCTGAGCTCTATAGACTTGAATTTTTAAAGTTTTTATGCTGGGTTTATTAAAAAAGCCAACTCCTCGAACCGGAAATAGAAATGTAAGCAGTAGAGTGTCAAGTAACACTCCCTCCACATTCTGCGTGGAGTAGGGTTTGGTATCTGAAAGAGGAGCCACACAACAAATGAGAGAAAAAGACACGAGATAATTTTGCAATATTGGGGGACCAGGCGGGCAAGTCCCAAAGGACTTCTACCCATGCTCAGGCTGCTCCAATCTTTTATTGATCTGGAGTAGCCCTCAGGGTAAAGAGGTTTCAATGACACAGATCAGCAGACAATTTCCAGGAATAGACAAAGTATCTGATTAGCTCATCAATAGATGATTTCCAGGAATAGGCAGAGTATCTGATCAACAATAATCAACAAGGATCTACATAAGTATCTAAGGAATTAAGTGAACTAAGGTGGGGATGATGCTTCAACTATTATTACCTAAATTAACTGGGTGGTTCCTAGATTAACTGGGTGGTACACAGTTCTGACCTTTGCTAGGACTTCAAAGGTTACTAGCTTTTGGGGGTCTCTGTCTAAACTCAGCTAGTAAAGACAATGAATGGACTCCAGCAGTAGAGTTGTGACTTCACAGCGGTTTCTATGAGAGCTTTCAGTGTTTGAAGACGGCCCCACGGAAAGTAAGGCCCTATTTACATGTATTCCTAGCGTTTCAGATCCGTTCCTATATAATACCGGCTTCTATCATTTTGACTTCTAAGAGTTTCATTCTAACTAACATTGTGTTCTCAGGTCTATAGACTTGAATTCTGATTTGTTTTAAACAACTTCCTATAAAAATGCCAACTAATTGAACTGGTATTATAAATGTAAACAGTATACTCATCATTTTACAGCTGTTTCAAAGTCACTTTTCAGTGTTTGAACACGGCCCCGTCGACAGTAAGGCTGTATTTACATGTATTCTAGCGTTTCAGATATATTCCCATACAATTCCAGGTTCTATCTTTTTGAATTCTTAGAGTTTTCATCTAAGTAACATAGTGTTCTGAGCTCTATAGATTTGAATTTTTAAGTTTTTCTGCCGGGTTTTTTGAAACGCCAAGTTTTTGTACTGGAAATAGGAATGTGATCAGTATCCTTGTGACTAAACAGCTGTTTCTATGAGAGCTTTCAGTGTTTGAACACGGCCACACAGAGACTAAGGCTCTATTTACATGTATTCCTAGCATTTCACATACCTTACTATACAATTCATGGTTCTATTATTTTGAATTCTTAAAGGTTGAGTCTAACTCACACAGTGTTCTGAGGTCTATAGATTAGAATTTTAAAGGGTTGTAACCAGGTTTCTTTTAAATATCTAACGGGTTGAACAGGAATTATAAATGTAAACTGTATATTTGTCATTTCACAGCTGTTTGAAAGTCAGTTTTCTGTGTCTGAACAAGGCCCCGCAGACAGGAAGGCTGAATTTACAGGTTTCCTAGCGCTTCAGATACATTCCCATACAGTTCTAGGTTTTATCATTTTGATTTCTAAGATTTTTCTTCTAACTAACATAGTGTTCTGAGCTCTATAGACTTGAATATTTAAAGTTTTTTATGCTGGGTTTTTTTTAAAATGCCAGTTTTTGTACCGGAAATAGAAATGTGATCAGTATCCTTGTGACTAAACAGCTGTTTCTATGAGAGCTTTCAGTGTTTGAACACAGCCCAACAGAGAGTAAGGCTCTCTTTACATGTACTCCTAGCATTTCAGATACCTTCCTATACAATTCCGTGTTCTATCATTTTGATTTCTTAAAGGTTCAGTCTAACTCACATAGTGTTCTAAGGTCTATAGATTTGAATTTTAAAGGTTTGTAACCCGGTTTCTTTTAAATATCTAACGGATTGAACAGGAATTATAAATGTAAACTGTATATTCGTCATTTCACAGCTGTTTGAAAGTCAGTTTTCAGTGTTAGAACACGACCCCATCAACAGTAAGGCTGTATTTACATGTGTTCCTACTGTTTCAGATACATTCCCTTACAATTCCATGTTGGGTGTTTCCTTCCCACGTCCCACGTGGATCAGGGTTCAGGAACTGGAAGCAGACTTGCACACAAATGAATATGAAAAAACAAGAGATAATTTGGAAATATTGGCGGACCAGGCGAGTAAGTCCAACTCAAGGGGAAGGACTTTCTCCAGTGCTCAGGCTTCACCAAGCTTTTATTCATCTGGGATGCACCCATAGCATAGCCCTTAGGCAGGTCACCCCTGGAAACAGACAGACTAGCCCATCAGCAAGGATTTACATAATAAATGGGGGAGTAGTTTCAGCTACCACTCTCTGGACAAACAGAGGTGGTGCCTAGCTCAGACCTTTGCTAGGGCTTCAAAGGCACCCAGCCTTCAGGGGGTTTCTCTGTCTACGCTTATCAGATAGTGAAGGCAATAAACATTTCCCACATCTCCCCCTTATTTTTTCCTTAAGATGGCTTGTATCTGCAGACCAGAAATAAACATATAAGAACAAGTCCCAATTTCAATGTCCAACAGTTCTGAGTCCAAGTTTCAATGTCTGACAGTTCATGTTTACATGCCAGCAATGAAATGCTGGTTCTGGATGGTGGACAAATGCAGGTCCGGTACTCTCTGGTTTGGTCCTGGGTACCCTGCAGCGATGCACAGCTGCTGACTGCTAGCATGGCAAGGCGTCTTCACCATCTCCATCTCTGAACTGTCTCTGCTGTCTTTGTGGCTGGAGCAATTTGGTCAGTTTCTCTCTGGGATCTGTTGCCGCAGGAATCCACATGGTCTTGGAGCTGTTCTCTGAAAGTATACAAATGTATTCTCGACCAAAGGTTAATAAAGAAAATTTTACTTGGGGGATCCTTTTTATATTAGCCCAAATGATTTTCTTTTGGCTTATTTTGACACCAGATATGTTTTTCATGGGTGTCTTTCTGTTAGCATTACAAATGAAAAAAGAATTTTTCTAGATGTACTTAATTACAGGATATTTTTCCTTACATGGTATTCTTTCACTATACCCCTTTTTTTGATTTAATTATTAAGAGGCTTTTGGAAAATTTTTAATGCAGTCTAGATTACTTTAAATTTTAATTTTTTGCACAAAAATGTGACTACTTTAGGTTCATTGCATGTTAAGCAATTTTACCATGAAATGAAAATTTTGGTTAATATTTTTTGAATAATTACTTATTTTAAGTTAGCCAAATTTAATTAATTTGAAAACTTGACAAATATATTACTGTCAAGTATAATATTTTAACAAAAATCTTAATTTACACTGTAAATATTAAAGGATCACTTTCCGTCCTTGAGGAGGCCTAAGCATTCTGTTGTTAGGCTAGAATTAAATTTAGAGTCTGTTAAACTAAGCCTTCATTTTTCTGGGTACCATTTTCAGCTGGACCAAGTCTCTTCTGTTATTTGGTTCTTGATCTGGGCTTGGCATGGGAAGCAAGAAGCAGCCATGGGGACAGGAGACTTTCCTCAGAAGGGACGAGTGTTCAAGCCTCTGCACCATTGGGGGGGTGAGGATCTATGCCCCACCTCTGTTGAACCCCAAGTTCTCTCCTACTCGCCCCCGGCTGTGCCTGTCTTAGGCTGCCCCACTCTGTGGAGGTCTTATCCGTCGTTGACTACTAGCCATCTCTGGGCCAAGTAGGGTGGTGTGAGGTTCAGTTCTGTCTCCTTGGTAGCCTATGTCCCTCTGGCCTCCATGCCCAGCAACTGCCTTTGGATCCCCTCGCCTGCTGGTGGGGCCCTGGCATTGATCACAGGGAACCCAGGTTTCTTCTCCAGAGAGGGCCCAGCTTACGCCATTGGGCAAGAGACAGATCCATGGTACCAGCTTTTCACGATCTCAGCTTGAACAGAAAGCTCAGATAACAGCTGTAGACATTTGGAATCCTCTTGCCAAAAAAAGGTCAAGAGAGGTCAATACAGAATGCTTAAGTGCCTTCCCAGGAGGGAATAAATCCCTTCATGTCCTTAAAATATTCAAATAATTAATTTGTAAGTTTGTTTGGGATAAATGCACAATATACTGTTGTAAAGCATCAAAAATTATGAATAAAACTTGTAGAATAATATCATGTAAGAATATTCTTTGCTCTAGGTCATGACAACTTAATTTTAAACTGGCTGTAAAAGGTTTGGAATGAGGAACCTAGTTGGCAAAAAAAAAGCAATTTACAGAAGCAGAGACAGCATGCTATCCAAATTACTGTTTTGGGTAAACACATTATCTAGAGTCCTTGGGTAACCTAGGTTAAACTTAGGTATGTTATCTAAATTACAGTTTTGGGTCTCCAGAACACTGAGTTGACATGCTAACTGGAGCCTTCTGACTTTGGGATAGCTGTGCTGTCCTTCCCAGGTAAAGGAAAAATGTGCCTTCTAAGACTAGTATGAAACTTATAGTTTTTACCTGAATTAATTGTTACCATACTTCACTTCACCATGCCCCAGGTGGTCTCTGGGCTGTTGGTTGTCTGGTTTGTCTTCTTCCTGCTGGATTACACTTGGAGAACTTCAACTTAAAAAAGAAAAATCTTTCTCTTTTACATGAAGTAACCTTCAGGGTTACTTCTTGGATGTTGACTGATAGTGCCGCAAGGCCATATATTACAAGTCAAAGTTATTAAACATTTATGGTGACTGTACTTATTTTCAGATTTGGTATTTCAACAGCAAATCATTAGATTATCCTATAAATATTAGTGGAAGATATTTCAAAATATTAAAATTTCTCCTTTTTATTAAATTTAAAATAATATTTTTAAACAGCATTCCCTTTCGACTTATTTGCATATACAGAGGGATCATGGGAAGCCTTCAGTAACTTTTTAGAAGAATTTTACTTTACTAGGATTCAATTGCTTACAAAGATTAGTAAATTTAGTAACGTTTTATTCTGATACATGAGGTGCAAACGCTGCCCCACCTCCAGCCTAATTAAAAATGCAGTGGCATGGTGCTGTTGTTAGTTTAAATAAAGACATTGCTACTAATAAATCAATTTTTTTCTTTTATTTGGCAGAAATTCCTTATGCAACCAAGCATATTATATTTTGAAATATTGCACTCGGGAAAAACTGTCAAATACATATCTAATTAAAAAATTTTCAATACTTAAAAACAGTTCTCAACATAATAGGATCTAGTCTTGACCATGGAATCAATTACTGTTAATTTGTTTATGATATATATATAACTGTGGTTCTACTGAGAATTTAAGATATCTTTTTAAAATGTCTCTATCTACAAGACTTTTAAGAAATACGAGCTCTGTTGTCAGCCCTTATAAAGCCAACTGCTCAAAACATTGGTCTATCATACCACTAAAATTATATTAAGACCGTGATTGCTAATTTATTAAGCATTAAAGATATCTTCTTAAAAATAGTATTAAATAAATCCGAGAGGCAAGCACACTTTCTGCCCCATCTGCATTTCCGTAGTAAAACTCCGCCTTAAAACTCCACCCCTGAAATCCCATCCTGCCTCAGTGAGCAGACATTCCTTGTGTGATTGGCTAAGTCAGAGGGAGGGGCCTTTGCTGTTTCAAGATGGCGGCACCCAGGGGAGCGGCAAACCATGCGGCCAACATGGCGGCTGCCAAGTCACGCAGCTCAACATTGTGGCTGTCTAAACTGTTATCTGACAGAAAAGATGATTTCCTTATTCTCACAATAAACAAGGGAAGAGCAAACCAAAATCCCTAAAAGATAGATGGCCAACATTATATTGCAGACAAACAGAAATCTCATTAGCTGTTTATACCTTTTATAATTATCTTAAAGAATATCAATTAAATTTAAACTGGTTTTTGTATTAAAAATTCAGTTAAGATCTTAAAATTAATCCTCTTTTTTAATCAGACCAATGAGTAACATATTTTGAATGCCTAATTATTTAAGAGAAAACACATTTTATTTTTTCAAAAACAAGTTATACATTAGATATTTAATTAATTTCTCCCGATTCAATTTGCACTTTAAACTTTCAGAGCTTACAAGTCAAATATTAGCAGTTCTTTGATTAACTACACTTTTATATTTTTAAGAATAAATTTTAAAATCTAATAATTAACTTTAAACCATGTTTTTTCTGCCCCGGGAAACTGAGAAGCAAACTTGTAGGTATTAAAAAATGACTATTGGTGGAAAGCTGATTTCAAAGGAACCACCCTTTGGCTGCTTGACCTTTTCTGGGAAGGTCAGCTAGCAAAAGGTGTAGCCATTGAAATACAAATTAACATTCCTAAAGATGGCTGTTGGAGGGAATTGGATTATCTGCATGCTAGGGGAAGGGCTTGTCTACCCCTCCCTCCATTAAAAAAGGGTGTAGCTTTAAACTTTTTAATGGCAAGAAAAGAGACCTTAAACTTTCAGAGCTTTAAATCTTAGGTAGCAAATTAAATACTTAGCATTTCTCAAATCAATACTTTAACATTTAAGGATATATTTCAAATAAAATATAAGGCATTTTCAACTAATAGATTAACTTCTATCATCTAGACTTCATACTAGGCATACTCAGATCAACATTTCAGTATGATAAATCTCAATACTTTTAGATGATTTGAACTTAAAAGTTTTAAGTTTCCAGCCAATAAGCCTGGCATAGCTGCTAAATTTCAAAATGGTCACAATTTTCCTGCTGGGGAAGTCAAGAAGCAAACCCATAGCTATTCACATATAAACTTGACTATCAACTTCCTGGTGGTACTTGCCTCAGGGCAGGAAATTTCAAAAGAGCTACTTTAAATCGCCTTGGGAAACCAGCCTGTATTTCTTTGTCAGGTTCATCTCTGCCATTTGTAAGGCCAAAACAGTCTCGGGTTTTTATTCTGTACACAGCAAAAGGTCAAGTTCAGCTCAAAACTATGCGCACTGGTTTTTAAACTGGCCTTTTCCCTTTACATGTGCACAGAAGTCCCAGATGCATTTATAAATTTGTAAAAGCTTTAAGTCATTAGCTGGAAAAAAAAGGATAAAGATGGCGAAGATGAGGCGAAGAAGTGGCTTTCTTGGGGAGTGATGTCCATATTGGATGGCCACATGGGCTTCTTTCTTCCCTTCCCCCACATCCTGCTTTGGAGGAAGTTTCAGCAAATGATTCAGATGGCGTATTTTTCCCAAAGTCATGCTTAATAGAAAAAGACATTTTAAATTTTTTCCTATTTCGCTTTCTAAAGTCATGGCTAGCACCCAAGGTTATCTTAGCTAAAGTTTGGTTGTCATAAGATGTTCTCCGGTAATTTTTAAATAAAACATTAAGTAATCTCATTGTAGGAGAGCTTACAGCTCTGCTCTCTCTTGCCACCTTTGAATCTCTCCACACCAGAGGCAGATTCAGTAGCGGGATTTCATTTCTTATTACAGATTTTAGATTCCAAATACAAATTAAGATTTTAATTTGGACAAGAAACCACATTAAGATGGCCATGGTACTCTTTTTTTTCCCCCAGCCTGATTTAAAATAATACCTTTTAATATTCCAATTTCTTTATAATTTGGCCTTTTTGCACAGGTGATTCTATTAATGGCAAATTAAACATTTCAAGATTAGGACATGGAGGTGGAGGGAGCCATGAAGGCCATTCCTCCCATTTTTTCTTTTCTTTCTGCTCCTCTTAAGGAGCGGAGGGTAAAAGAGGGGGTGTTCTATCCTCCTTGACCTCTCCTTAAGGCTCTAGCAAATGAAATACTGTTTTCCACAAGGGGAAACAATTTTTGGCAAGTTCTGATTAACTTTTTGGCAAACTTTTAAGATCTAATGTACCTTTTTCAAGAAACCAAAGGTTATGTTCTTTAATAACATGCAAAAACTGTAAGAGATTACCTTCTAAAAGTTTAACTCCTTAAGCATGCAAATCAAAAGTTTATAATAAAGTTTCTTACTTTTTTTAAAAAGCCAAATCCGGCCCCATAAGCATGGCAAAAGAAAACATTCCCAGCTTACTTACAGCTCGAGACTTCTGAAGTTGATCCTGGGCATTGCGTGTGGTGAATTTCCACCACCATTTTTCGGTGAATTTTCAACACCTTTTCTGGGTGAATTTTTTCTTCCTCACCTTTTTCGGTGAAACTTCCTTTTTTCGCTCTAGCAAAAACTTTACTTCCAGATTTCCCGTCGGGCGCCAGATGTTGGGTGTTTCCTTCCCACGTCCCACGTGGATCAGGGTTCAGGAACTGGAAGCAGACTTGCACACAAATGAATATGAAAAAACAAGAGATAATTTGGAAATATTGGCAGACCAGGCGAGTAAGTCCAACTCAAGGGGAAGGACTTTCTCCAGTGCTCAGGCCTCACCAAGCTTTTATTCATCTGGGATGCACCCATAGCATAGTCGGTAGGCAGGTCACCCCTGGCAACAGACAGACTAGCCCATCAGCAAGGATTTACATAATAAATGGGGGAGTAGTTTCAGCTACCACTCTCTGGACAAACAGAGGTGGTGCCTAGCTCAGACCTTTGCTAGGGCTTCAAAGGCACCCAGCCTTCGGGGGGTTTCTCTGTCTACGCTTATGAGATAGTGAAGGCAATAAACAGTTTCCCACAATTCCAGGTTCTATCATTTTGCCTTCTTAGAGTTTTAATCCAACAAACGTAGTGTTCTGAGCTCTTTAGACTTGAATTTTTAATTTTTTATGCCTTGTTTTTTAAAAAGGCCAAGTTTTTGTACCAGAAATAGAAATGTAATCACTATCCTCATGACTAAACACCTGTTTCAATGAGAGCTTTCAGTGTTTGAACACTGCCCCACAGAGAGTAAGGCTCTCTTTACATGTATTCCTAGCGTTTCAGATACCTTCTTATACAAAACCAGGTTCTATTATTTTGATTTCTTAAAGGTTCAGTCTAACTCACATAGTGTTCTGAGGTCTATAGATTTGAATTTTACAGGGTTGTGACCAAATTTCTTTTAAATATCTAACGGATTGAACAGGAATTAAAGATGTAAACCGTATATTCCTCATTTCACAGCAGTTTGAAAGTCAGTTTTCAGTGTTAGAACATGACCCCGTCGAGAGTAAGGCTGTACTTACATGGATTCCGAGCGTTTCAGATACATTCCCATACAATTTCAGGTTCTATCATTTTGTCCTCTTAGAGTTTTAATCCAACTAACATAGTGTTCTGAGCTCTATAGACTTGAATTTTTAATTTTTTTATGCCTTGTTTTTTAAAAACGGCACGTTTTTGTACCAGAAATAGAAATGTAATCACTATCCTCTTCACTAAACAGCTGTTTCTATGAGAGCTTTCAGTGTTTGAACACAGCCCCACAGAGAGTAAGACTCTCTTTACATGTATTCCTAGGGTTTCAGATACCTTCCTATACAATTCATGGTTCTATCATTTTGAATTCTTAGAGGTTCATTCTAACTCACATAGTGTAGTGAGGTCTACAGAATTGAATTTTAAAGGGTTGTAACAAGATTTCTTTTAAATATCTAACAAATTGAACGGGACTTATAAATGTAAACTGTATATTCGTCATTTCACAGCTATTTGAAAGTCAGTTTTTAGTGTTAGAACACGGCCCCGTCGACAGTAAGGCTGTAGTACTTGTAATCCTTGTGTTTCACATACATTCCCACGCAATTCCAGGTTGTATTTTTGACTTATTAGAGATTTAATCTAACTAACATAGTGTTCTGAACTCTATAGACTTGAATTTTTAAGTTATTTATGCCGGGTTTTTTAAAACGGCAAGTTTTTGTACCAGAAATAGAAATGTAATCAGTATCCTCTGACTAAACAGGTGTTTCTATGAGAGCTTTCAGTGTTTGAACACGGCCACACAGAGAGTAAGGCTCTATTTACATGTATTCCTAGCATTTCAGATACCTTCCTATAAAATTCCGGGTTCTATCATTTTGATTTCTTAAAGGTTCAGTCTAACTCACATAGTGTTCTGAGTTCTATAAATTTGAATTTTAAAGGGTTGTAACCAGGTTTCTTTTAAATATCTAACAGATTGAACAGGACTTATAAGTGTAAACTGTATATTTGTCATTTCACAGCTGTTTGAAAGTCAGTTTTCAGTTTTAGAACGTGGCCCTGTCGAGAGAAAGGCTGTATTTACATGTATTTCTAGCGTTTCATATACATTCCCATACAAATCCAGCTTGTGTTTTTTTTGATTTCTTAGAGATTTAATCTAATTAACATAGTGTTCTGAACTCTATAATCTTGAATTTTTAAGTTCTTTAAGCCAGGATTTAAACTGTTTCATTAAAAAAACGCCAGCTAGATCAGCCTCACCTGCAAATATAAACAGTATTCTCTTCATTTCAAGGCGTTATACACAAATTCTAAGCACTATATATAGTAATTCTTAATGTTTGAAAGCACTTTCTTTGGAAAAACGCAAAATAAATTAGCTGGAATTTTAAACATTATCAGTATTCTCATCATTTCAGAGCTTTCTACCTCTAATCTAGGTGATTGAACATGGCCATAAAGATAATATGGCTCTAATTACTTGTATTTCAAGTGTTTCATACAGGTTCCTAATCATTTCCATGTACTATCATTGTGTATTTTAAGAGTTTTACCAAAATGACACAGTTTTCTTAGAAATATATACATGAATCTCCGGATATAAACTGTTTCATTGAAAAAACCCCAGCTATTTCAGCCTCAATTGTAAATATGAAGAGGATTCTATTCATTTAAAGGCTTTATGCACAAATTCTGAGCTCTTTATATATAGTAATTGTTAATGTTTGAAAGTACTTTCTTCGGAAAAACGCCAAGTAAATGAGCCGGAATTGTAAATATCATCAGTATTCTAGTAATTTCACAGCTTTCTCCCTCTAATCTCGGTGATTGAACAAGGCCATAAATATAGTATGGCTCTATTTAGTTGTATTTCAAGTGTTTCTTACACGTTCCTAATCATTTCCATGTACTATCATTGTGTATTTTAATAGTTTTTCCAAAATGAGATAATTTTCTTAGAAATATATACATGAATCTTCAAGATTTAAACTCTTTCTTTCAAATAATGCCAGCCATTTCAGGCTAAATTGTAAATGTCAACAGGATTCTCATCATTTAAAGGCTTTATGCACAAATTCTGAGCTCTATATATAGTAATTCTTAATATTTGAAAGAAATTTCTTCGGAAAAACGGCAAGTAAATTAGCCGGAATTGTAAACATTATCAGTATTCTCATCATTTCACAGCTTTCTACCTCTAATCTCGGTAATTGAAGAGGGCCATAAAGATAGTATGGCTCTATTTACTTGTATTTCAAGTGTTTCATACATGTTCCTAATCATTTTCCCGTACTATCATTGTGTATTTTAAGAGTTTTACCAAAATGAGACAGTTTTCTTAGAAATATATACATGAGTTTTCAGGATTTATATTGTTTCATGCAAAAAACGCAAGCCATTTCAGCCTCAATTTTAAATATGAAAAGGATTCTCTTCATTGAATGGCTTTATACACAAATTCTGAGCTATATAAACACAATTCTTAATGTTTGAAAGCACGTTCTTCGGAATAACACCAAGAAAATTAGCTAGAATTGTAAATATTATCAGTATTCTCTTCATTTCACAGCTTTTACGTCTAATATCGGTGATTGAACAGGGCCATAAAGATAGTATGGCTCTAATTACTTGTATTTCAAGTGTTTCTTGCACGTTCCCAATCATTTCCATGTACTATCATTGTGTATTTTAAGAGTTTTACCAACATGAGACAGTTTTCTTAGAAATATATACATGAATCTTCAGGATTGAAACTATTTCATTCAAAAAAACCAGCCATTTCAGCCTCAATTGTAAATATGAACAGAATTCTCTTCATTTAAAGCCTTTATGCACAAATTCTGAGATCTACATATAGTAATTCTTAAGGGTTGAGAGCACTTTCTTCTGAAAAACACCAAGTAAATTAGCCGGAATTGTAAACATTATCAGTTTTCTCGACATTTCACAACTTTCTACGTCGAATCTCGGTGATTGAACACCACCATAAAGATAGTATGGCTCTATTTACTTGTATTTCAAGTGTTTCTTACACGTTCCTAATAATTTCTATGTACTATCATTTTGTATTTTAAGAGATTTACCAAAATGAGACAGTTTTCTTAGAAATATATACATGAATATTAGGATTTAAACTGTTTCATTGAAAAAACGGCAGCCATTTCAGCCTCAATTGTAAATACGAACAGGATTATCTTCATTTAAAGGCTTTATGCACAAATTCTGTGCTCATTATATAGTAATTCATAATGGTTGAAAGCACTTTCTTCTGAAAAATGCCAAATAAATAAGCAGGAATTGTAAACATTATCAGTATTATCGTCATTTCAGAGCTTTCTACCTCTAATCTCGGTGATTGAACACGGCCATAAAGATAGTATGGCTCTATTTACTTGTATTTTAAGTGTTAAATACACGTTCCTAATCGTTTGCATGTACTATCATTGTGTATTTTAAGAGTTTTACCAACATGAGACAGTTTTCCTTGAAATATATACATGATTCTTCAGGATTTAAACGGCTTCATTCAAAAAACTCGAGCTAATTCAGCCAAAATAGTAAATGTGAACAGCATTCTCTTTATTTAAAGGCTTTATACACAAATTCTGAGCTCTATAAATGGCAATTCTACATGTTTGAAAGAACTTTCTTCAGAAAAACGCCAAGTCAGTTAGCCAGAATTGTTACTTTAGCAGTAATCTTGTCATTTAACACCTTTATACATCTAATCTCAGTGTTTGAACAGGGCCTTAACAAAAGTATGGCTGTATTTACTTGTATTTCAAGGGTTTTCACACATTTGTAATCCTTTCCATGTACAATCATTGTGTATTTTAAGAGTTCTTCCAACAAGAGACAGTTTTCCTTGAAATATATACATGAATCTTCAGGATTTAAAAGTCTTGATTCAAAAAACTCTAGCCAATTCAGCCAAAATGGTAAATGTGAACAGTATTCTCTTTATTTAAAGGATTCATACACAAATTCTGAGCTGTATAACTGGAAATTCTACATATTTGAAAGAACTTTCTTCAGAAAAATGCCAAGTCAGTTAGCCAGAATTGTTACATTATCAGTAATCTTGTCATTTCACAGCTTTATACCTCTAATCTCAGTGTTTGAACAGGGCCTTAACCAAAGTATGGCTGTAATTACTTGTATTTCAAGGGTTTTCACACTTTTCTAATCATTTCAATGTACAATTATTGTGTATTTTAAGAGTTCTTCAAACATGAGACAGTTTTCTTAGATATATATACATGAATCTTCAGGATTTAAACTGTTTCATTCAAAAAACTGCAGCCAATTCAACCAAAATAGTAAACATGAACAGTATTCTGTTTATTGAAAAGCTTCATACACAAATTCTGAGCTCTATAAATGGCAATTCTTCCTGTTTGAAAGAACTTTCGTCAGAAAAACATCAAGTCAGTTAGCCAGAATTGTAACATTATCAGCAATCTTGTCATTTCACAGCTTTATACCTCTAATGTCAGAGTTTGAACAGGGCCTTAACGAAATTATGGCTCTGTTTACTTGTATTTCAAGGGTTTTCACACGTTTCTAATCATTTCCATGTACAATCATTGTGTATTTTGAGAGTTGTACCAACATGAGACAGTTTTCTTTGAAATATATACATGGATCTTCAGGTTTTAAACGGCTTCATTCAAAAAAACTCTAGCCAATTCAGCCAAAATAGTAAATGTGAACAGCATTCTCTTTATTTAAAGGCTTCATACACAAATTCTGAGGTCTACAAACCACAATTCTACATGTTTGAAAGAACTTTCTTCAGAAAAACGCCAAGTCAGTTAGCCAGAATTTTTTATTTATTTATTTATTTATTTATTTATTTATTTATTTTATTTTTCGCTTAAAGTATTACAAAGGGTATTACATAAGTGTCCTTTTTTCCCCGCCCGCCCTTGACAAGCCCCTGCCCTCCCTTACCCCCCAGTGTCTTATGTCTATTAGTTATGGTTATATGGGTGCATACAAGTCCTTCGGTTGATCTCTTACTCCCCTCCCTCCTGTCCCCCAACCCTCCCTGGCCTTCCTACTGCAGTCCGACAATCAGTTTGAGGCAGCTCTGCCACTGTATTTATTATTGTTCAAAAGTTTGTAATGGTCTTAATTATCCATGAAAGTGTGAGATCATGTAGTATTTTTCCTTCATTGACTGGCTTGTTTCACTTAGCATAATGCTCTCCAGTTCCATCCATGCTGTTGCAAATGGTAGGAGTTCCTTCTTTTTAACAGCAGCATAGTATTCCATCGTGTAGATGTACCGCAGTTTTCTAATCCATTCATCTACTGATGGGCACTTAGGCTGTTTCCAGATCTTAGCTATGGTGAATTGTGCTGCTATGAACATCTGGGTACATATATCCTTTCTGATTGGTGTTTCTGGTTTCTTGGGATATATTCCTAGAAGTGGGATCACAGGGTTAAATGGGAGTTCCATTTCCAATTTTTTGAGGAACCTCCATACTGTCTTCCATAGTGGCTGCACCAGTCTGCATTCCCACAAGCAGTGCACAAGTGTTCCTTTTTCTCCACATCCTCTCCTGCACTTGTCGTTTGTTGATTTGTTGATGATGGCCATTCTGACAGGTGTGAGATGGTACCTGTTGTTTTGATTTTCATCTCTCGGATGATTAGTGACTTTCAGCATGTTTTCATATGTCTCTTGGCTTTCTGAATGTCCTCTTTTGAAAGGTGTCTATTTAGTTCCTTTGCCCATTTTTTGATTGGATTGTTTATCTTCTTTTTGTTAAGTTGTATGAGTTCCCTATAAATTTTGGAGATTAAGCCCTTATCAGATATGACGTTGGCAAATATGTTTTCCCACGAGGTGGGTTTTCTTGTTGTTTTGTTGATGGTTTCTTTTGCTGTGCAGAAGCTTTTTATTTTGATGTAGTCCCATTTGTTCAGTTTCTCTTTAGTTTCAACTGCCCTAGGAGCTGTATCAGTGAAGAAATTGTTTTGGCATATGTCTGAGATTTTCATGCCTTTGTATTCTTCTAGAATTTTTATGGTTTCCTGTCGTACATTTAAGTCCTTTATCCATTTTGAGTTTATTCTTGTGTATGGTGTAAGTTGGTGGTCTAGTTTCATTTTCTTGCATATATCTGTCCAATTTTCCCAACACCATTTATTGAAGAGACTATCTGGGCTCCATTGTATATTCATGCCTCCTTTGTCAAAAATTAATTGAGCATATTGGTTCGGGCTAATTTCTGGACTCTCTATTCTATTCCACTGATCTATATGTCTGTTCTTGTGCCAGTACCAGGCAGTTTTGAGAACAGTGGCTTTGTAATACAGCTTGATATCTGGCATTGAGATCCCACCTACTTTGTTCTTTCTCAGGATCGTTGCAGCTATTCGGGGTCTTTTTTAATTCCAGATGAATTTTTGGAGAGTTCGTTCTAGATATTTGAAGAAGGCCATTGGTATTTTAATGGGAAGTGCGTTGAATTTATAGATTGCTATGGGTAGTATGGACATTTTAATGATGTTGATTCTACCAATCCAAGAACATGGTATGTTCTTCCATCTGTTTATGTCTTCCTCTATCTCTTTTTTCAACGTCCTGTAGTTTTCTGAGTAGAGGTCTTTAACCTCTTTAGTTAAGTTTATTCCTAGGTATCTTAATTTTTTTGGTGCGATGGTAAATGGGATTGTTTTTCTAATCTCTCTTTTTGAAAGTTCACTATTGGTGTATAGAAATGCCTCAGATATCTTGGGGTTAATTTTGTATCCTGCTACATTGCCAAATTCATGTATTAAGTCTAGTAGCTTTTGGATGGAGTCTCTAGGGTTTTGTATGTATAATGTCATGTCATCTTGAAATAAGGACAGTTTTACTTACTCTTTTCCAATTTGGATGCCTTTTATTTCTTCTTCTTGTCTAATTGCAATGGCTAATACTTCCAGGACTATGTTGAACAGGAGTGGTGAGAGTGGGCATACCTGTCTTGTTCCTGTTCTTAGGGGAAATGGTGTTAGTTTTTGACCATTGAGTATGATGTTGGCTGTGGGCCTGTCATATATGGCTTTCATTATGTTGAGGTATGATCCTTCTATTCCCACCGTTCTGATTGTTTTTATCAAAAATGGGTGTTGGATTTTGTCGAATGCTTTTTCTGCATCAATTGATATGACCATGTGGTTTTTTTCTTTCAATTTGTTTATGTGATGTATCACATTTATTGATTTATGGATGTTGTGCCATCCTTGCATCTCTGGGATAAATCCTACTTGGTCATGGTGTATGATCCTTCTGATGTACTGCTGGATCCGATTTGCTAAGATTTTGTTGAGGATTTTGGCATCTATGTTCATGAGGGATATTGGCCTGTAATTCTCTTTCATTGTGATGTCTTTACCTGGTTTTGGTATGAGGGTGATGCTGGCTTCATAGAATGAGCTTGGAAGTGTTCCTTCCTCTTGAATTTTTTGTAGTAGTCTGAGGAGGGTAGGTTTTAGTTCTTCCTTGAATGTTTGGTAGAACTCCCCTGTGAAGCCGTCTGGCCCTGGGCTTTTGTTTTCTGGAAGCTTTCTGATGACTGCTTCAATTTCTTCCATAGTTATTGGCCTATTGAGGTTTTTAGATTCTTCCTGATTGAGTTTTGGAAGGTTGTATTTTTCTAGGAATTTGTCCATTTCCTCCAAGTTGACTAGTTTGTTGGAGTAGAGTTGCCCGTAGTATTGTTTAACAATCATTTGTATTTCTGTGGGGTCTGTTGTTATTTCGCCTCTATCATTTCTGATTTGGTTTATTTGGGACCTCTCTCTTTGCTTCTTGGTGAGCCTGGCTAGGGGTTTGTCAATCTTGTTTATCCTTTCAAAGAACCAGCTCTTGGTTTCATTGATTTTCTGTATTGTTTTTTTGGTCTCTATTTCATTGATTTCTGCTCTAATCTTTATTATCTCCTTCCTTCTGCTCACTCTGGGGTTTTCTTGTTGCTCTCTTTCTAATTCTTTGAGTTGTAGAGTTAGATGATTAACTACCATTTTTTCTTGTTTTTTGAAATAGGCCTGTAGAACTATAAACTTCCCTCTCAGGACTGCTTTCATTGTGTCCCAGAGGTTTTGGATTGTTGTGTTTTCATTGTCATTAGTGTCCAGGATGTTTTTAATTTCTTCTTTGATGTCATCGGTAACCCAATCAATATTTAATAACATGCTATTCAGCTTCCAAGTGTTTGAGTATTTTGGGTTGTTTTTATTGTAGTTTATTTCTAATATTATGCCATCGTGGTCTGAGAAGATGCTTTTTATGATTTCAATCTTCTTGAATTTGTGGAGACTTTGCTTGTGACCCAATATGTGGTCTATTTTTGAATATGTCCCATGAGCACCTGAGAGGAATGTATATTCCGCAGCTGTGGGGTGAAGTGTTCTGAAGATGTCAATTAAGTCCATCTGATCTAGTGAGTCATTTAGGATTGCTGTTTCTTTGCTGATTATTTGTCTAGCGGATTTATCCAGTGATGTCAGTGGTGTATTAAAGTCCCCTACTATGATTGTGTTATTGTCGATCTCTCCCCTGATATCTTCCAGAAGTTTTCTTATGTATGTGGGTGCTCCTGCATTGGGTGCATATATGTTTACCAGTGTTATATCTTCTTGTTGTATTGATCCCTTTAGTATTATGAAGTGCCCTTTCTTATCTCTTGTTATGGCCCTCACTTTGAGATGTATTTTGTCCGATATAAGTATTGCTATCCCAGCTTTCTTTTCCTTTCCATTTGCGTGAAAGATATTTTTCCATCCCTTCACTTTCAGTCTGTGTGAGTCCCTTCTAATGAGGTGGGTCTCTTGTAGACAGCAGATGTATGGGTCATGTTTTTTTATCCATTCAGCCACTCGATGTCTTTTGGTTGGAGCATTTAGTCCATTTACATTTAAAGTTATTATTGAAAGGTACTTGTTTGTAGCCATTTCTTTTTTTGTGTGTGTGTGGCTGTTTTCTTTCTGAGCTGGATATTTCTTCTTTTTACACCAGTCCCTTTAGCATTTCTTGCATGACTGGGTTGGTGGTGATAAACTCCCTTAGCCCTTTTTTGTCTGTGAAGCTTCTTATTTCCCCTTCAATTTTGAATGATAGCCTTGCTGGATAGAGTATTCTTGGATTCAGTCCTTTGCTTTGCATCACTTTGTAGATTTCTGTCCATTCTTTTCTGGCCTGATGTGTTTCTGTTGAGAAATCATTTGATAATCTAATGGGAGATCCCTTGTATGTTACTTTCCGTCTCTCTCTTGCAGCCTGTAAGATTCTCTCTTTATCCTGAACATTTGCCATGGTAATTATGATGTGTCTTGGTGTGGGTCTTTTCGGGTTCACCTTGTTTGGGACTCTCTGGGCTTGTGTGACTTTTTTCTTCCCCACCTCAGGGAAGTTTTCTGACATTATTTCTTCGAATAGGTTTTCTAATCCATGTTCATCTTTCTGTTGTTCTGGCACCCCTATTATTCGTATGTTGTTTCGTTTCATGTTGTCCCAAAGTTCCCTTAGGCTCTCCTCCTGTCTTTTAATTTTTTTCTCCATTTGCAGTACAGTTTGAGTGTGTTTTGCTTCCTTGTCTTCTAATTCACTAATTCGGTCCTCCGCTTCTCCCAGTCTACTGTTGATACTTTCAATGGTGTTTTTTATTGCAGCTATGTCGCTCTTCATTTCTTCTTGGGACTTACTTAAGTTGTTGATTTTTTCATCTGTTTCTTCTAGCTTCTTGCATAAGTAGTTGAGTTTTTCATCTTTTTCTTCTTGCTTCTTGAACATCCGGTGCATGTACTC
Organism: Myotis yumanensis; assembly: GCF_028538775.1. Taxonomy (NCBI): domain Eukaryota; kingdom Metazoa; phylum Chordata; class Mammalia; order Chiroptera; family Vespertilionidae; genus Myotis; species Myotis yumanensis. Next base: position 131,801 of record NW_027223833.1, read on the forward strand.
TAGGAACCTTATTCTGAATTCTTTTTCCGTCATGTTGCATATCTCTGTCTCACTTAGCTGCTTTTCTGGTGAGTCCTCCTTTTCTTTCCTTTGGGGGTTTCTTTGTCTACCCATGTTTGATCTCACTGACATGACTAGTTGTTGAGTCGTTCAGTGGCTGGACCCTGGGTGGCAGTGGCTGCTCCCTGGGTGGCAGTGGCTCCTTGGGCTGTGGTTGCTCCTTGGGTGGTTGTGGTAGCAGCGGCTCCTCTGTTGATAGCAGAGCCTCTGGTGGGTGCTGTGCAGAGTTGTGGTGGCTCTTCTGGCTGGTGGAGGGAGGCTTCACACACAGCAACTGTTCCCCAGGCAGAGCATGTGGTGATCAGGAGGCCGCTGTTGCTTGAATCTGCTTTCCTTGGAGGGGTGCAGGTCTCCTCTAGGCTCTTGCAGTCCCGCTGCTTGCGAGTCGTAGCCTCCGGGGTAGTAGCCGCCGGGTTAGTAGCCTATCTCTGGATGCCAGTAACCGCAACCCAAGATGGCCCGGTCTCGCCGCTGTGCTGGCGCCCAGGGGGAGGTTTCAGCCTCAATATCTAACCATCCGCATTTTTTAGGAGTTCTCTGTCTTTCCTGGCTGGAGAATGTCTCTCATCTGAACCTCCCCAGCTTGACCGGCTGATTGTTACCCGTTTCAGCTGCTCGCCCTATCTGCTCCGGGACAAAGCACCAACACGTCCGTCTAAGCATCCACCATACAGAATTGTTACATTATCAGTAATCTTGTCATTTCACAGCTTTATACCTCTAATCTCAGTGTTTGAACAGGGCCTTAATGAAAGTATGGCTATATTTACTTGTATTTTAAGGGTTTTTACACGTTTCTAATTATATCCATGTACAATCATTGTGTATTTTAAGAGTTTTACCAACATGACACAGTTTTCTTAGAAATATATACTTGAATCTTCAAAACACTCCAGCCAAATCAGCAAAAATAGTAAATATGAACATTATTCTCTTTATTTAAAGGCTTCATACACAAATTCTGAGCTTTATAAGAGGCAATTGTTCAAGAGTGAAAGATCTTACTTCAGGAAAACATCCAGTCAGTTATCTGGAATTGTAACATTATCAGTAATCATGTCATTTCACAGATGTATACCTCTAATCTCAGTGTTTGAACAGAGCCTTAACGAAAGTAAGGCTCTATTTACTTGTATTTCAAGGGTTTTCACACGTTTATAATCATTTCCATGTACAATCATTGTGTATTTTAAGAGTTCTTCCAACATGAGATAGTTTTCTTTGATATATATACATGAATCTTCAGGATTTAAACTGTTTCCTTAAAAAAACTATAGCCAATTCAGCCAAAATAGTAAATATGAACAGTATCCTGTTTATTTAAAGGCTTCATACACAAATTCTGAGCCCTATAAATGGCATTTCTACATGTTTGAAAGAACTTTCTTCAGAAAAACGCCAAGTCAGTTAGCCAGAATTGTAACATTATCAGCAATCTTGTCATTTCACAGCTTTATACCTCTAATATTTGTGTTTGAATAGCGTCTTAACGAAATTAAGGCTCTATTTATTTGTATTTCAAGGGTTTTCACACTATTCTAATCATTTCCATGTACAATCATTGTGTATTTTAAGAGTTGTACCAACATGAGACAGTTTTTTTTTGATATACATACATGAATCTAAAGGATTTTAATGCCTTCATTCAAAAAACTCTAACTAATTCAGCCAAAATAGTAAATGTGAACAGTATTCTCTTTATTTAAAGGTTTCATACACAAATTCTGAGCTCCATAAATGGCAATTTTACATGTTTGAAAGAACTTTCTTCAGAAAAACGTCAAGTCAGTTAGCCAGAATTCTTACATTATCAGGAATCTTGTCATTTCACAGCTTTATAACTCTAAACTCAGTGTTTGAACGGGGCCTTAACAAAAGTATGGCTGTACTTACTTGTATTTCAAGGATTTTCAAACGTTATTAATCCTTTCCATGTGCAATCATTGTGTATTTTCAGAGTTCTTCCAACATGAGACAGTTTTCCTTGAAATATATACATGAATCTTCAGGCTTGAAACTGTTTCATTCAAAAAACTCTAGCCAATTCAGCCAAAATGGTAAATGTGAACAGTATTCTCTTTATATAAAGGATTTATACACAAATTCTGAGCTGTATAAATGGCAATACAACATGTTTCAAAGAACTTTCTTCAGAAAAATGATCAGTCAGTTAGCTAGAATTGTTACATTATCAGTAACCTTGTCATTTCACAGCTTTACACCTCTAATCTCAGTGTTTGAACAGGGCCTTAACAGAAGTATGGCTGTATTTAATTGTATTTCAGGGGTTTTCACACATTTCTAATCATTTCTATGTACAATTATTGTGTATTTTAAGTGTTCTTCAAACATGAGACAGTTTTCTTAAATATATATACATGAATCTTCTGGATTGAAACTGTTTCATTCAAAAACTGCAGCCAATTCAGCCAAAATAGTAAATATGAACAGAATTCTGTTTATTGAAAGGCTTCATACACAAATTCTGAGCTCTATAAGTGGCAATTCTTCATGTTTGAAAGAACTTTCTTAAGAAAAACGCCAAGTCAGTTAGCCAGAATGTAACATTATCAGCAATGTTGTCATTTGACAGCTTTATACCTCTAATATTTGTGTTTGAACAGGGCCTTAAAGAAATTATGGCTCTATTTACTTGTATTTCAAGGGTTTTCACACTTATCTAATCATTTCCACGTACAATTATTGGCTATTTTAAGAGTTGTTCCAACATGAGACAGTTTTCTCTGAAATATATACATGAATCTTCGGGATTTAAACTGTTTCATTCAAAACACTCCAACCAAATCAACCAAAATATTAAATATGAACATTATTCTCTTTATTTAAAGGCTTCATACACAAACTCTGAGCTCTATAAATGGCAATTCTTCATGTGTGAAAGATCTTTCTTCAGGAAAACATCAAGTCAGTTATCCGGAATTGTAACATTATCAGTAATCCTGTCATTTCACACCTGTATACCTCTAATCTCGGTGTTTGAACAGGGCCTTAACGCAAGTATGGCTGTATTTACTTGTATTTCAAGGGTTTTCACAGTTTCTAATCATTTCCATGTACAATCATTGTATATTTTAAGAGTTCTTCCAACATGAGATAGTTTTCTTTGATATATATACATGAATCTTCAGGATTCAAACTGTTTCATTCAAAAAACTCCAGCAAATTCAGCCAAAATAGTAAATATGAACAGTATTCTGTGTATTGAAAGGCTTCATACACAAATTCTGAGCTCTATAAATGGCAATTCTTCCTGTTTGAAAGAACTTTCTTCAGAAAAACATCAAGTCAGTTAGCCAGAATTGTAACATTACCAGCTTCTTGTCATTTCACAGCTTTATAGCTCTAATCTTTATGTTTGAACAGGGCCTTAACGAAAGTATGGTTGTATTTACTTGTATTTCACGGGTTTTCACCCGTTTCTAATCATTTCCATGTATTATCATTGATTTTATTAAGAGTTGGACCAAAATGAGACAGTTTTACTTGAAATATAATCATGAATCTTCAGGATTTAAACGGCTTCATTCAAAAAACTCTAGCCAATTCAGCCAAAATTGTAAATGTGAACAGTATTCTGTTTATTTAAAGGCTTCATACACAAATTCTGAGCTCTACAAATGGCAATTCTACATGTTTGAAAGAACTTTCTTCAGAAAAACGCCAAGTCAGTTAGCCAGAATTGTAACATTACCAGCTTCTTGTCATTTCACAGCTTTATACCTCTAATCTTTATGTTTGAACAGGGCCTTAACGAAAGTATGGTTGTATTTACTTGTATTTCAAGGGTTTTCACCCGTTTCTAATCATTTCCATGTATTATCATTGATTTTATTAAGAGTTGGACCAAAATGAGACAGTTTTACTTGAAATATAATCATGAACATTCAGGATTTAAACGGCTTCATTCAAAAACCTCTAGCCAATTCAGCCAAAATTGTAAATGTGAACAGTATTCTGTTTATTTAAAGGCTTCATACACAAATTCTGAGCTCTACAAATGGCAATTCTACATGTTTGAAAGAACTTTCTTCAGAAAAACGCCAAGTCAGTTAGCCAGAATTGTAACATTATCAGTAATCTTGTCATTTCACAGCTTTATACACATAATCTCAGTGTTTGAACAGGGCCTTAACGAACGTATGGCTGTATTTACTTGTATTTTATGGGTTTTCACATGTTTCTAATCATTTCCATGTACAATTATTGTGTATTATAAGAGTTCTTCCAACACGAGACAGTCTTCTTATATATATATACATGAATATTCCGGATTTAAACTGTTTCATTCAAAACACTCCAACCAATTCAGCAAAAATAGTAAATATGAAAATTATTCTCATTATTTAAAGGCTTCATACACAAATTCTGAGCTCTATAAATGGCAATTCTTCATGTGTGAAAGAACTTTCATCAGAAAAACATCAAATCTGTCAGCCAGAATTGTAAAATTAGCAGCAATCTCGTCTTTTCTCAGCTTTATTCCTCTTTCTCAGTGTTTGAACAGGGCCTTAACGAAAGTATGGCAGTATTTACTTGTATTTTAAGGGTTTTCACACGTTTCTAATCATATCCATGTACAATCATTGTGTATTTTAAGAGTTTTACCAACATGAGACAGTTTTCTTTGAAATATATACATGAATCTTCGGGATTTAAACTGTTTCATTCAAAACACTCCAACCAAATCAACCAAAATATTAAATATGAACATTATTCTCTTTATTTAAAGGCTTCATACACAAATTCTGAGCTCTATAAATGGCAATTCTTCATGTGTGAAAGATCTTTCTTCAGGAAAACATCAAGTCAGTTATCCGGAATTGTAACATTATCAGTAATCCTGTCATTTCACACCTGTATACCTCTAATCTCGGTGTTTGAACAGGGCCTTAACGCAAGTATGGCTGTATTTACTTGTATTTCAAGGGTTTTCACAGTTTCTAATCATTTCCATGTACAATCATTGTATATTTTAAGAGTTCTTCCAACATGAGACAGTTTTCTTTGATATATATTCATGAATCTTCAGGATTTAAACTGTTTCATTCAAAAAACTCCAGCAAATTCAGCCAAAATAGTAAATATGAACAGTATTCTGTGTATTGAAAGGCTTCATACACATATTCTGAGCTCTATAAATGGCAATTCTTCCTGTTTGAAAGAACTTTCTTCAGAAAAACATCAAGTCAGTTAGCCAGAATTGTAACATTACCAGCTTCTTGTCATTTCACAGCTTTATACCTCTAATCTTTATGTTTGAACAGGGCCTTAAGGAAAGTATGGTTGTATTTACTTGTATTTCAAGGGTTTTCACCCGTTTCTAATCATTTCCATGTATTATCATTGATTTTATTAAGAGTTGGACCAAAATGAGACAGTTTTACTTGAAATATAATCATGAATCTTCAGGATTTAAACGGCTTCATTCAAAAAACTCTAGCCAATTCAGCCAAAATTGTAAATGTGAACAGTATTCTGTTTATTTAAAGGCTTCATACACAAATTCTGAGCTCTACAAATGGCAATTCTACATGTTTGAAAGAACTTTCTTCAGAAAAACGCCAAATCAGTTAGCCAGAATTGTAACATTACAAGCTTCTTGTCATTTCACAGCTTTATACCTCTAATCTTTATGTTTTAACAGGGCCTTAACGAAAGTATGGTTGTATTTACTTGTATTTCAAGGGTTTTCACCCGTTTCTAATCATTTCCATGTATTATCATTGATTTTATTAAGAGTTGGACCAAAATGAGACAGTTTTACTTGAAATATAATCATGAATCTTCAGAATTTAAACGGCTTCATTCAAAAACCTCTAGCCAATTCAGCCAAAATTGTAAATGTGAACAGTATTCTGTTTATTTAAAGGCTTCATACACAAATTCTGAGCTCTACAAACCAGAATTCTACATGTTTGAAGGAACTTTCTTCAGAAAAACGCCAAGTCAGTTAGCCAGCATTGTTACATTATCAGTAATCTTGTAATTTCACAGCTTTATACCTGTAATCTCAGTGTTTCAAGAGGGCCTAAACGAAAGGATGGCTGTATTTACATGTATTTTACGGGTTTTCACATGTTTCTAATCATTTGCATGTACAATAATTGTGTATGTTAAGAGTTTTACCAACATGAGACAGTTTTCTTACATATCTATATACTTGAATCTTCAGGATTGAAACTGTTTCATTCAAAAAACTCTAGCCAATTCAGCCAAAATAGTAAATGTGAACAGTATTTTCTTTATTTAAAGGCTTCATACACAAATTCTGAGCTCTGTAAATGGCAATTCTTCATGTGTGAAAGAACTTTTGTCAGAAAAACATCAAGTCAACTTGTTAGCCAGAATTGTAACATTATTAGTAATCTTGTCATTTCACAGCTTTATACCTCTAATCTCAGTGTTTGAACATTGCCTTAACGAAAGGATTCCTGTATTTCCTTGTATTTTAAGGGTTTTCACATTTTCTAATAATTTCAATGTACAATCATTGTGTATTTTAAGAGTTCTTCCAACATGTGACACAGTTCTTACATATATATACATGAAACTTCAGGATTGAAACTGTTTCATTAAAAGAACGCTAGCCAATTCAGCCAAAATAGCAAAGGTGAACAGTATTCTCTTTATTTAAAGGCTTTATACACCAATTCTGAGCTCTGTAAATGGCAATTCTACATGTTTAAAGAACTTTGTTCAGAAAAAGCCAGGTCAGTTAGCCAGAATTGTTACTTTATCAGTAATCTTGTCATTTCACAGTTTTATACCTCTAATCTCAGTATTTGAACAGTGGCTAAACAAATGTATGGCTGTATTTACTTGTATTTTAAGGGTTTTCACAGGTTTCTCATCATTTTCATGTACACTCATTGTGTATTTTAAGAGTATTACCAACATGAGACAGTTTCCTTAGATATATATACATAAATCTTCAAGATTGAAACTGTTTCACACAAAAAACTATAGCCAATTCAGCCAAAAAAGTAAATGTGACCAGTATTCTCTTTATTTAAAGGCTTCATACACAAATTCTGAGATCTATAAATGGCAATTCTACATGCTTGAAAGAACTTTCTTCAGAAAATCGCCAAGTCAGTAAGCCAGAAATGTTACATTATCAGTAATCTTGTGATTTCTCAGCTTATAACTCTAAACTCAGTGTTTGTACAGGGCCATAACGAAAGTATGGCTGTATTTACTTGTATTTTAAGGGTTTTCACACGTTTCTAATAATTTACATTTACAATCATTGTGTATTTTCAGAGTTTAACCAACATGAGACAGTTTTCTTAGATATATATAAATGAATCTTCAAGATTGAAACTATTTCATACAAAAAACTCTAGCCAATTAGGCCAAAATATTAAATGTGAACAGTATTCTCTTTATTTAAAGGCTTCATACACAAATTCTGAGCTCTGAAAATGGCAATTCTTCATGTGTGAAAGACCTTTCTTCAGAAAAACATCAAGTCAGTTAGCCAGAATTGTTACATTATCAGAAATCTTGTGATTTCTCAGTTTATAACTGTAAACTCAGTGTTTGAAGAGGGCTATAACGAAAGTATGGCTGTATTTACTTGTATTTTAAGGGTTTTCACACGTTTCTAATCATTTCCATGTACAATAATTGTGTATGTTAAGAGTATTACCAACGTGAGACAGTGTTCTTAGATATATATACATAATGTTTTGGATTGAAACTGTTTCATTCAAAAAACTCTAGCCAATTCAGCCAAAATAGTAAATATGAACAGTATTCTCTTTATTTAAAGGCTTCGTACACAAATTCTGAGCTCTGTAAATGGCAATTCTTCATGTTTTAAGAACTTTGTTCAGAAAAAGCCAAGTCAGTTAGCCAGAATTGTTACTTTATTAGTAATCTTGTCATTTCACAGCTTTGTACCTCTAATCTCAGTGTTTGAACAGTGGCTAAACAAATGTATGGCTGTATTTACTTGTATTTTAAGGGTTTTCACAGGTTTCTCGTCATTTTCATGTACACTCATTGTATATTTTAAGAGTATTACCAACATGAGACAGTTTCCTTAGATATATATACATAAATCTTCAAGATTGAAACTGTTTCACACAAAAAACTATAGCCAATTCAGCCAAAATAGTAAATGTGACCAGTATTCTCTTTATTTAAAGGCTTCATACACAAATTCTGAGATCTATAAATGGCAATTCTACATGCTTGAAAGAACTTTCTTCAGAAAATCGCCAAGTCAGTTAGACAGAAATGTTACATTATCAGTAATCTTGTGATTTCTCAGCTTATAACTCTAAACTCAGTGTTTGTACAGGGCCATAACGAAAGTATGGCTGTATTTACTTGTATTTTAAGGGTTTTCACACGTTTCTAATAATTTACATTTACAATCATTGTGTATTTTCAGAGTTTAACCAACATGAGACAGTTTTCTTAGATATATATAAATGAATCTTCAAGATTGAAACTATTTCATACAAAAAACTATAGCCAATTAGGCCAAAATATTAAATGTGAACAGTATTCTCTTAATTTAAAGGCTTCATACACAAATTCTGAGCTCTGAAAATGGCAATTCTTCATGTGTGAAAGACCTTTCTTCAGAAAAACATCAAGTCAGTTAGCCAGAATTGTTACATTATCAGTAATCTTGTCATTTCACAGCTTTATACCTATAATCTCAGTGTTTCAAGAGGGCCTAAGCGAAAGTATGGCTGTATTTACATGTATTTTATGGGTTTTCACATGTTTCTAATCATTTCCATGTACAATAATTGTGTATGTTAAGAGTATTACCAACGTGAGACAGTGTTCTTAGATATATATACATAATCTTTAGGATTGAAACTGTTTCATTCAAAAAACTCTAGCCAATTCAGCCTAAATAGTAAATGTGAACAGTATTTTCTTTATTTAAAGGCTTCATTCACAAATTCTGAGCTCTGTAAATGGCAATTCTTCATGTGTGAGAGACCTTTCTTCAGAAAAAACATCAAGTCAGTTAGCCAGAATTCTAACATTATTAGTAATCTTGTCATTTCACAGCTTTATACCTCTAAACTCAGTGTTTGAAGAGGGCTATAACGAAAGTATGGCTGTATTTACTTGTATTTTAAGGGTTTTCACACGTTTCTAATCATTTCCATGTACAATAATTGTGTATGTTAAGAGTATTACCAACGTGAGACAGTGTTCTTAGATATATATACATAATGTTTTGGATTGAAACTGTTTCATTCAAAAAACTCTAGCCAATTCAGCCAAAATAGTAAATATGAACAGTATTCTCTTTATTTAAAGGCTTCGTACACAAATTCTGAGCTCTGTAAATGGCAATTCTTCATGTTTTAAGAACTTTGTTCAGAAAAAGCCAAGTCAGTTAGCCAGAATTGTTACTTTATTAGTAATCTTGTCATTTCACAGCTTTGTACCTCTAATCTCAGTGTTTGAACAGTGGCTAAACAAATGTATGGCTGTATTTACTTGTATTTTAAGGGTTTTCACAGGTTTCTCGTCATTTTCATGTACACTCATTGTATATTTTAAGAGTATTACCAACATGAGACAGTTTCCTTAGATATATATACATAAATCTTCAAGATTGAAACTGTTTCACACAAAAAACTATGGCCAATTCAGCCAAAATAGTAAATGTGACCAGTATTCTCTTTATTTAAAGGCTTCATACACAAATTCTGAGATCTATAAATGGCAATTCTACATGCTTGAAAGAACTTTCTTCAGAAAATCGCCAAGTCAGTTAGAGAGAAATGTTACATTATCAGTAATCTTGTGATTTCTCAGCTTATAACTCTAAACTCAGTGTTTGTACAGGGCCATAACGAAAGTATGGCTGTATTTACTTGTATTTTAAGGGTTTTCACACGTTTCTAATAATTTACATTTACAATCATTGTGTATTTTCAGAGTTTAACCAACATGAGACAGTTTTCTTAGATATATATAAATGAATCTTCAAGATTGAAACTATTTCATACAAAAAACTATAGCCAATTAGGCCAAAATATTAAATGTGAACAGTATTCTCTTTATTTAAAGGCTTCATACACAAATTCTGAGCTCTGAAAATGGCAATTCTTCATGTGTGAAAGACCTTTCTTCAGAAAAACATCAAGTCAGTTAGCCAGAATTGTTACATTATCAGTAATCTTGTCATTTCACAGCTTTATACCTATAATCTCAGTGTTTCAAGAGGGCCTAAGCGAAAGTATGGCTGTATTTACATGTATTTTATGGGTTTTCACATGTTTCTAATCATTTCCATGTACAATAATTGTGTATGTTAAGAGTATTACCAACGTGAGACAGTGTTCTTAGATATATATACATAATCTTTAGGATTGAAACTGTTTCATTCAAAAAACTCTAGCCAATTCAGCCTAAATAGTAAATGTGAACAGTATTTTCTTTATTTAAAGGCTTCATTCACAAATTCTGAGCTCTGTAAATGGCAATTCTTCATGTGTGAGAGACCTTTCTTCAGAAAAACATCAAGTCAGTTAGCCAGAATTCTAACATTATTAGTAATCTTGTCATTTCACAGCTTTATACCTCTAAACTCAGTGTTTGAAGAGGGCTATAACGAAAGTATGGCTGTATTTACTTGTATTTTAAGGGTTTTCACACGTTTCTAATCATTTCCATGTACAATAATTGTGTATGTTAAGAGTATTACCAACGTGAGACAGTGTTCTTAGATATATATACATAATGTTTTGGATTGAAACTGTTTCATTCAAAAAACTCTAGCCAATTCAGCCAAAATAGTAAATATGAACAGTATTCTCTTTATTTAAAGGCTTCGTACACAAATTCTGAGCTCTGTAAATGGCAATTCTTCATGTTTTAAGAACTTTGTTCAGAAAAAGCCAAGTCAGTTAGCCAGAATTGTTACTTTATTAGTAATCTTGTCATTTCACAGCTTTGTACCTCTAATCTCAGTGTTTGAACAGTGGCTAAACAAATGTATGGCTGTATTTACTTGTATTTTAAGGGTTTTCACAGGTTTCTCGTCATTTTCATGTACACTCATTGTATATTTTAAGAGTATTACCAACATGAGACAGTTTCCTTAGATATATATACATAAATCTTCAAGATTGAAACTGTTTCACACAAAAAACTATAGCCAATTCAGCCAAAATAGTAAATGTGACCAGTATTCTCTTTATTTAAAGGCTTCATACACAAATTCTGAGATCTATAAATGGCAATTCTACATGCTTGAAAGAACTTTCTTCAGAAAATCGCCAAGTCAGTTAGACAGAAATGTTACATTATCAGTAATCTTGTGATTTCTCAGCTTATAACTCTAAACTCAGTGTTTGTACAGGGCCATAACGAAAGTATGGCTGTATTTACTTGTATTTTAAGGGTTTTCACACGTTTCTAATAATTTACATTAACAATCATTGTGTATTTTCAGAGTTTAACCAACATGAGACAGTTTTCTTAGATATATATAAATGAATCTTCAAGATTGAAACTATTTCATACAAAAAACTATAGCCAATTAGGCCAAAATATTAAATGTGAACAGTATTCTCTTTATTTAAAGGCTTCATACACAAATTCTGAGCTCTGAAAATGGCAATTCTTCATGTGTGAAAGACCTTTCTTCAGAAAAACATCAAGTCAGTTAGCCAGAATTGTTACATTATCAGTAATCTTGTCATTTCACAGCTTTATACCTATAATCTCAGTGTTTCAAGAGGGCCTAAGCGAAAGTATGGCTGTATTTACATGTATTTTATGGGTTTTCACATGTTTCTAATCATTTCCATGTACAATAATTGTGTATGTTAAGAGTATTACCAACGTGAGACAGTGTTCTTAGATATATATACATAATCTTTAGGATTGAAACTGTTTCATTCAAAAAACTCTAGCCAATTCAGCCTAAATAGTAAATGTGAACAGTATTTTCTTTATTTAAAGGCTTCATACACAAATTCTGAGCTCTGTAAATGGCAATTCTTCATGTGTGAGAGACCTTTCTTCAGAAAAACATCAAGTCAGTTAGCCAGAATTCTAACATTATTAGTAATCTTGTCATTTCACAGCTTTATACCTCTAAACTCAGTGTTTGAACAGTGGCTCATCGAATGTATCGCCATATTTCCTTGTATTTTAAGGGTTTTCCCAAGTTTCTAATCATTTCCATGTACAATCATTGTGTATTTTAAGAGTATTACCAACATGAGACAGTTTTCTTAGATATATATACATAATCTTCAGGATTGAAACTTTTTCATTCAAAATTCTCTAGCCAATTCAGCCAAAATAGTAAATGTGAACAGTATTCTCCTTATTTAAAGGCTTCATACACAAATTCTGAGATCTACAAACCAGAATTCTCCATGTTTGAAAGAACTTTCTTCAGAAAATCGCCAAGTCAGTTAGCCAGAATTGTTACATTATCAGAAATCTTGTGATTTCTAGGTTTATAACTCTAAACTCAGTGTTTGAAGAGGGCTATAACGAAAGTATGGCTGTATTTACTTGTATTTTAAGGGTTTTCACACGTTTCTAATCATTTCCATGTACAATAATTGTGTATGTTAAGAGTATTACCAAGGTGAGACAGTGTTCTTAGATATATATACATAATGTTTTGGATTGAAACTGTTTCATTCAAAAAACTCTAGCCAATTCAGCCAAAATAGTAAATATGAACAGTATTCTCTTTATTTAAAGGCTTCGTACACAAATTCTGAGCTCTGTAAAAGGCAATTCTTCATGTGGGAAAGACCTTTCTTCAGAAAATCATCAAGTCAGTGAGCCAGAATTGTTACATTATCAGTAATCTTGTCACTTCACAGCTTTATACCTCTAATCTCAGTGTGTCAAGAGGGCGTAAACGAAAGTATGGCTGTATTTACAAGTATTTTACGGGTTTTCACATGTTTCTAATCATTTCCATGTAAAATCATTGTGTATTTTAAGAGTATTACCAACATGAGACAGTTTCCTTAAATATATATACATAAATCTTCAAGATTGAAACTGTTTCATACAAAAAACTATAGCCAATTCCCCCAAAATAGTAAATGTGAACAGTATTCTCTTTATTTAAAGGCTTCATACACAAATTCTGAGATCTATAAATGGCAATTCTACATGCTTGAAAGAACTTTGGTCAGAAAATCGCCAAGTCAGTTAGACAGAAATGTTACATTATCAGTAATCTTGTGATTTCTCAGCTTATAACTCTAAACTCAGTGTTTGTACAGGGCCATAACGAAAGTATGGCTGTATTTACTTGTATTTTAAGGGTTTTCACACGTTTCTAATAATTTACATTTACAATCATTGTGTATTTTCAGAGTTTAACCAACATGAGACAGTTTTCTTAGATATATATAAATGAATCTTCAAGATTGAAACTATTTCATACAAAAAACTGTAGCCAATTAGGCCAAAATATTAAATGTGAACAGTATTCTCTTTATTTAAAGGCTTCATACACAAATTCTGAGCTCTGAAAATGGCAATTCTTCATGTGTGAAAGACCTTTCTTCAGAAAAACATCAAGTCAGTTAGCCAGAATTGTTACATTATCAGTAATCTCGTCATTTCACAGCTTTATACCTATAATCTCAGTGTTTCAAGAGGGCCTTAACGAAAATATGGCTGTATTTACTTGTATTTTAAGGGATTTCTCACGTTTCTAATCATTTCAATGTACAATCATTGTGTATTTTAAGAGTTCTTCCAACGTGAGACAGTTTTCTTAGAATCATGAATCTTCAAGATTGAAACTATTTCATACAAAAAAATATAGCCAATTCATCGAAAATGGTAAACGTGAACAGTATTCTCTTTATTTAAAGGCTTCATACACAAATTCTGAGCACTGAAAATGGCTATTCTCCATGTTTGAAAGACCTTTCTTCAGAAAAACGCCAAGACAGTTCGCCAGAATTGTTACATTATCACTAATCTTGTCATTTCACAGCGTTATACCTCTAATCTCATTGTTTGAACATTGGCTTAACGAATGTATGGCTGTATTTACTTGTATTTTAAGGGGTTCTCACGTTTCTAATCATTTCAATGTACAATCATTGTGTATTTTAAGAGTATTACCAACAAGAGACAGTTTTCTTAGATATATATACATGAATCTTCAGGATTGAAACTGTTTCATTCCAAAAACTCCAGCCAATTCAGCCAAAATAGTAAATGTGAACAGTATTCTCTTTATTTAAAGGCTTCATACACAAATTCTGAGCTCTGTAAATGGCAATTCTACATATTTGAAAAAACTTTCTTCAGAAAATCGCCGAGTCAGTTAGCCAGAATTGTTACATTATCAGTTACCTTGTCATTTCACAGCTTTATACCTCTAATCTTAGTGTTTAGTGTTTGAACAGGTCCTAAAGGAAAGTATGGCTGTATTTGCTTGTATTTTAACGGTTTTCACACGTTTCTAATCATTTCCATGTACAATCATTGTGCATTTCAAGAGTTTTACCAACATGAGACAGTTTTCTTAGAAATATATACATGAATATTCAGGATTTAACCTGTGTCATACAAAACACTCCAACCAATTCAGCAGAAATAGTTAATGTGAACAGTATTCTCTTTATTTAAAGGCTTCACACACAAATTCTGAGTCTCTATAAATGGCAATTCTTCATGTGTGAAAGACCTTTCATCAGAAAAACATCAAGTCAGTTAGCCAGAATTGTTACATTATAAGTAATCTTTTCATTTCACAGCGTTATACCTCTAATCTCAGTGTTTGACAGGGGCTTAAAGAATGTATGGCTGTATTTTACTTGCATTTTAAGGGTTTTCACACGTTTCTAACCATTTCCATGTACAATCATTGTGTATTTTAAGAGTATTACCAACATGAGACGGTTTTCTTAGATATATATACATAATCTTTAGGATAGAAACTGTTTCATTAAACAAACTCCAGCCAATTCAGCCAAAATAGCAAACGTGAGCAGTATTCTCTTTATTTAAAGGCTTTATTCACAAGTTCTGAGCTCTGTAAATGGCAATTCTACATGTGTAAAGAACTTTGTTCAGAAAAAGCCATCTCAGTTAGCCAGACTTGTTACTTTATTCAGTAATCTTGTCATTTCACAGCTTTATACCTCTAATCTCAGTGTTTGAACAGTGGCTAAAAAAATGTATGGCTGTATTTACTTGTATTTTAAGGGTTTTCACACGTTTCTAATCATTTTTATGTGCAATCATTGTGTATTTTAAGAGTATTACCAACATGAGACAGTTTTCGTAGATATATATCTATAATCTTTAGGATTGAAACTGTTTCATTGAAAAAACTCTAGCCCAATTCAGCCAAAATAGTAAATGTGAACAGTATTCTCTTTATTTAAAGGCTTCTTACACAAATTCTGAGCTCTGTAAATGGCAATTCTTCATGTGCTAGAGACCTTTTTTCAGAAACACATCAAGAGAGTTAGCCAGAATTGTTACATTATCACTAATCTTGTCATTTCACAGTTTTATACCTCTATTCTCAGTGTTTCAAGAGGGCCTTTAGAAAGTATGGCTGTATTTACTTGTATTTTAAGGGTTTTCACATGTTTCTAATCATTTCAATGTACAATCATTGGGTATTTTAAGGGTATTACCAACATGAAAACAGTTTTCTTAGATATATATACATGAATCTTCAGGA
The DNA here is from genome assembly GCF_028538775.1 of Myotis yumanensis. Taxonomy (NCBI): domain Eukaryota; kingdom Metazoa; phylum Chordata; class Mammalia; order Chiroptera; family Vespertilionidae; genus Myotis; species Myotis yumanensis. The sequence goes on from NW_027223833.1 coordinate 147,561, forward strand.
TTGAAACTGTTTCATTCCAAAAACTCCAGCCAATTCAGCCAAAATAGTAAATGTGAACAGTATTCTCTTTATTTAAAGGCTTCATACACAAATTCTGAGCTCTGTAAATGGCAATTCTTCATGTGGGGAAAGACCTTTCTTCAGAAAAACATCAAGTCAGTTAGTCAGAATTGTTACATTATCAGTAATCTTGTCATTTCACAGCCTTATACCTCTAATCTCAGTGTTTGAACAGTGGCTTATCGAATGTATCGCTGTATTTCCTTGTATTTTAAGGGTTTTCACATGTTTCTAATCATTTCCCATGTACAATCATTGTGTATTTTAAGAGTATTACCAACATGAGACATTTTTTCTTAGATATATTTACATAATCTTCAGGATTGAAACTGTTTCATTCAAAATACTCTAGCCAATTCAGCCAAAATAGTAAATGTGAACAGTATTCTCTTTATTTAAAGGCTTCATACACAAATTCTGAGCTCTACAAACCAGAATTCTCCATGTTTGAAAGATCTTTCTTCAGAAAAAAACGCCAAGTCAGTTAGCCAGAATTGTTACATTATCAGTAATCTTGTCATTTCACAGCTTTATACCTCTAATCTCAGTGTTTGAACAGGGCCTTAAGGAAAGTATGGCTGTATTTCCTTGTATTTTAAGGGTTTTTTCACGTTTCTAATCATTTTCAATGTACAATCATTGTGTATTTTAAGAGTTCTTCCAAGATGAGACAGTTTTCTTACATATATATACATGAATCTACAGGATTGAAACTGTTTCATTAAAAAAACTCCAGGCAATTCAGACAAATAGCAAATGTGAAGAGCATTCTCTTTATTTTAAAAGGCTTTATGCACAAATGCTGAGGTCTGTAAATGTGAATTCTACATGTTTGAAAGAACTTTCTTCAGAAAAAGCCAAGTCAGTTAGCCAGAATTGTTACTACTTCATCAGTAATCTTGTCATTTCACAGCTTAATACCTCAAATCTCAGTGTTTGAACAGTGGCTAAATGAATGTATGGCTGTATTTGCTTGTATTTTAAGGGTTTTCACACGTTTCTAATCCTATCCATGTACAAATCATTGTGTATTTTAAGAGTATTACCAACATGAGGACAGTTTTCTTACATATATATACATAATCTTTAGGATTGAAACTGTTTCATTCAAAAAACTCTAGCCAATTCCCCCCAAAATAGTAAATATGAAACAGTAATTCTCTTTATTTAATAGGCTTCGTACACAAATTCTGAGCTCTGTAAATGGCAATTCTTCATGTGTGAAAGAACTTTCGTCAGAAAAACATCTAGTCAGTTAGCCAGAATTGTAACATTATTAGTAATCTAGTCATTTCACAGCTTTATACCTCTAATCTCAGTGTTTGAACAGGGCCTTAACGAAAATATGGCTGTATTTTACTTGTATTTTAAGGGATTTCTCACGTTTCTAATCATTTCAATGTACAATCATTGTGTATTTTAAGAGTTCTTCCAACATGAGACAGTTTTCTTAGATACATGAATCTTCAAGATTGAAACTATTTCATACAAAAAAATATAGCCAATTCATCGAAAATGGTAAACGTGAACAGTGTTCTCTTTATTTAAAGGCTTCATACACAAATTCTGAGCACTGAAAATGGCTATTTCTCCATGTTTGAAAGACCTTTCTTCAGAAAAACGCCAAGACAGTTCCGCCAGAATTGTTTACATTATCAGTAATCTTGTCATTTCACAGCGTTATACCTCTAATCTCATTGTTTGAACATTTGGCTTAACGAATGTATGGCTGTATTTACTGGTATTTTAAGGGGTTCTCACGTTTCTAATCATTTCAATGTACAATCATTGTGTATTTTAAGAGTATTACCAACAAGAGACAGTTTTCTTAGATATAATATACATGAATCTTCAGGATTGAACTGTTTCATTCCAAAAACTCCAGACAATTCAGCCCAAAATAGTAAATGTGAACAATATTTCTCTTTATTTAAAGGCTTCATACACAAATTTCTGAGCTCTGTAAATTGGCAATTCTACATAATTGAAAAAAACTTTCTTCAGAAAATCGCCGAGTCAGTTAGCCAGAATTGTTACATTTATCAGTAACACTTGTCATTTCACAGCTTTATACCTCTAATCTTAGTGTTTGAACAGGTCCTAAAGGAAAGTATGGCTGTATTTGCTTGTATTTTAACGGTTTTCACACGTTTCTAATCATTTCCATGTACAATCATTGTGCATTTCAAGAGTTTTACCAACATGAGACAGTTTTCTTAGAAATATATACATGAATTATTCAGGATTTAACCTGTGTCATACAAAACACTCCCAACCAATTCAGCAGAAATAGTTAATGTGAACAGTATTCTCTTTATTTAAAGGCTTCACACACAAATTCTGAGCTCTATAAATGGCAATTCTTCATGTGTGAAAGACCTTTCATCAGAAAAACATCAAGTCAGTTAGCCAGAATTGTTTACATTATAAGTAATCTTTTCATTTCACAGCGTTATACCTCTAATCTCAGTGTTTGACAGGGGCTTAAAGAATGTATGGCTGTATTTACTTGCATTTTAAGGGTTTTCACACGTTTCTAATCATTTCCATGTACAATCATTGTGTATTTTAAGAGTATTACCAACATGAGACGGTTTCTTAGATATATATACATAATCTTTAGGATTGAAACTGTTTCATTAAACAAACTCCAGCCAATTCAGCCAAAATATCAAACGTGAGCAGTATTCTCTTTATTTAAAGGCTTTTATTCACAAGTTCTGAGCTCTGTAAATGGCAATTCTACATGTGTAAAGAACTTTGTTCAGAAAAAAGCCATCTCAGTTAGCCAGACTTGTTACTTTATCAGGTAATCTTGTCATTTCACAGCTTTATACCTCTAATCTCAGTGTTTGAACAGTGGCTAAAAAAATGTATGGCTGTATTTACTTGTATTTTAAGGGTTTTCACACGTTTCTAATCATTTTTTATGTGCAATCATTGTGTATTTTAAGAGTATTACCCAACATGAGACAGTTTTCGTAGATATATATCTATAATCTTTAGGATTGAAACTGTTTCATTGAAAAAACTCTCAGCCAATTCAGCCAAAATAGTAAATGTGAACAGTATTCTCTTTATTTAAAGGCTTCTTACCACAAATTCTGAGCTCTGTAAATGGCAATTCTTCATGTGCTAGAGACCTTTTTTCAGAAACACATCAAGAGAGTTAGCCAGAATAGTTACATTATCACTAATCTTGTCATTTCACAGTTTTATACCTCTATTCTCAGTGTTTCAAGAGGGCCTTTAGAAAGTATGGCTGTATTTACTTGTATTTGAAGGGTTTTCACATGTTTCTAATCATTTCAATGCACAATCATTGGGGTATTTTAAGGGTATTACCAACATGAGACAGTTTTCTAAGATATATATACATAATCTTCAGGATTGAAACTGTTTCATTCAAAAAACTCTAGCCAATTCAACCAAAATAGTAAATGTGAACAGTATTCTCTTTAATAAAGGCTTCATACACAAATTCTGAGCTCTGTAAATGGCAATTCTTCATGTGGGAAAGACCTTTCTTCAGAAAACATCAAGTCAGTTAGTCAGAATTGTTACATTATCAGTAATCTTGTCATTTCACAGCTTTTATACCTGTAAATCTCAGTGTGTCAGAGGGTCTTAACGGAAAGTATGGCTGTATTTACATGGATTTTAATGGGTTTTCACATGTTTCTAATCATTTCCATGTACAATCATTGTGTATTTTAAGAGTATATACCAACATGAGACAGTTTCCTTAGATATATATACATACATCTTCAAGATTGAAACTGTTTCATACAAACAACTCTAGCCAATTCAGCCAAAATAGTAAATGTGAACAGTATTCTCTTTATTTAAAGGCTTCATACACAAATTCTGAGATGTATAAATGGCAATTTATAAATGTTTGAAAGAACTTTCTTCAAAAAATCGCCAAGTCAGTTAGCCAGAATTGTTACATTATCAGTAATCTTGTGATTTCTCAGCTAATACTCTAAACTCAGTGTTTGAACAGAGCCATAACGAAAGTATGGCTGTATTTACTTTTATTTTAAGGGTTTTCACACGTTTCTAATCATTTCCATGTACAATCATTGTGTATTTTAAGGGTTTTACCAACGTGAGACAGTTTTCTTAGATATATATACATAATCTTTAGGACTGAAACTGTTTCATTCAAAAAACTCTAGCCAATTCAGCCAAAATAGTAAACGTGAACAGTATTCTCTTTATTTAAATGGCTTCATACACAAATTCAGAGCGATGTAAATGGCAATTCTTCATGTGTGAGAAACCTTTCTTCAGAAAAACATCAAGTCAGTTAGCCAGAATTGTAACATTAATAGTAATCTTGTCATTTCACAGCCTTATACCTCTAATCTCAGTGTTTGAACAGTGGCTTATCGAATGTATCGCTGTATTTCCTTGTATTTTAAGGGTTTTCACATGTTTCTAATCATTTCCATGTACAATCATTGTGTATTTTAAGAGTATTACCAAACATGAGACATTTTTCTTAGATATATATACATAATCTTCAGGATTGAAACTGTTTCATTCAAAATACTCTAGCCAATTCAGCCAAAATAGTAAATGTGAACAGTATTCTCTTTATTTAAAGGCTTCATACACAAATTCTGAGCTCTACAAACCAGAATTCTCCATGTTTGAAAGAACTTTCTTCAGAAAAACGCCAAGTCAGTTAGCCAGAATTGTTACATTATCAGTAATCTTGTCATTTCACAGCTTTATACCTCTAATCTCAGTGTTTGAACAGGGCCTTAATGAAAGTATGGCTGTATTTCCTTGTATTTTAAGGGTTTTCTCACGTTTCTAATCATTTCAATGTACAATCATTGTGTATTTTAAGAGTTCTTCCAAGATGAGACAGTTTTTCTTACATATATATACATGAATCTACAGGATTGAAACTGTTTCATTAAAAAAAACTCCAGGCAATTCAGACAAATAGCAAATGTGAAGAGCATTCTCTTTATTTAAAGGCTTTATGCACAAATGCTGAGGTCTGTAAAGGTGAATTCTATATGTTTGAAAGAACTTTCTTCAGAAAAAAGCCAAGTCAGTTCGCCAGAATTGTTACTTCATCAGTAATCTTGTCATTTCACAGCTTTATACCTCAAATCTCAGTGTTTGAACAGTGGCTAAATGAATGTATGGCTGTAATTTGCTTGTATTTTAAGGGTTTTCACACGTTTCTAATCCTATCCATGTACAATCATTGTGTATTTTAAGAGTATTACCAACATGAGACAGTTTTCTTACATATATATACATAATCTTTAGGATTGAAACTGTTTCATTCAAAAAACTCTAGCCAATTCCCCCAAAAATAGTAAATATGAACAGTATTCTCTTTATTTAAAGGCTTCGTACACAAATTCTGAGCTCTGTAAATGGCAATTCTTCAATGTGTGAAAGAACTTTCGTTCAGAAAAACATCTAGTCAGTTAGCCAGAATTGTAACATTATTAGTAATCTAGTCATTTCCACAGCTTTATACCTCTAATCTCAGTGTTTGAACAGGGCCTTAACGAAAATATGGCTGTATTTACTTGTAATTTAAGGGATTTCTCACGTTTCTAATCATTTCAATGTACAATCATTGTGTATTTTAAGCGTTCTTCCAACATGAGACAGTTTTCTTAGATACATGAATCTTCAAGATTGAAACTATTTCATACAAAAAAATATAGCCAATTCATCGAAAATGGGTAAACGTGAACAGTATTCTCTTTATTTAAAGGCTTCATACACAAATTCTGAGCACTGAAAATGGCTATTCTCCATGTTTGTAAGACCTTTCTTCAGAAAAACGC
>NW_027223834.1:0-12500 GCF_028538775.1 Myotis yumanensis
GACATAAAGATGGAGGGGGGGCGGGGGTGGGGGGAGAGACGGCGAGGAGCGCACACGGGGACTCGTTTTTTGCACTTTAGGCAGGAAGCCAGCTGAGAGGCAGAGGAATCTGTAGGAACGGGCCTCCCTCATCTCTCCTTTCGCCTCCCCGCCTACTAAGTGGCTTGCCCACAATCGCCCCTCTCTTTTCAACCCAGTCTGAAAAAGCGTGGATGCGGCTCTTCCACGGTCTCCTTAGGAGCGCTCCCCTTGTCACATCAGACACTTGAGGGAAAGAAAACGTTGCCCCTCATGTCTCCCTGCCCCCCCCCCCCCCACCCCCCACCCCCCCCCCACCCCCCCCCCCCCCGTGTGTCAGGTGAATTTTTCAGGGTCGCCTCCTCCACAAACCCTAAGAAGGTGGAGGTAAGATTTTGGCCTCGGTGACATTTTCCTCTCTGGCATCTTAGAACGCTACCAGTGACTTCCAAGTGTTTTCAAACACTTTTGCACCGTTTCCTACCATTTGTCAGTGTACTGACTGCACTTTAGCAGTGATTCCCAAGTTTTGCCACACGCTGTTCTGCACAGTTTGTGATGTTGATCAGTGATTTCAAAGTGCTTTCAAACACTTTCATATAGTTTCCAGCCTTTTTTAAAAATTTTTTTTAAAAATATATTTTATTGAATTTTTACAGAGAGGAAGGGAGAGAGATAGAGAGTTAGAAACATCGATGAGAGAGAAACATCAATCAACTGCCTCCTGCACATCTCCCACTGGGGATGTGCCGGCAACCTGGGTACATGCCCTTGACCGGAATCGAACCTGGGACCCTTGAGTCCTCAGGCCGACGCTCTATCCACTGAGCCAAACCGGTTTCGGCAAGTTTCCAGCCTTTTAGAAGTGAATCCCAAGTGGTATCAAATACTGTTCTACAGTGTATCGCTCTTTAGCAGTGATTCCCAAGTGTTGTCAAACACTGCTCTACACTGATTCCTGATGTATTTTTTTTTAAAAATGTATTTCTTTGTTGATTTTAGAGAGGAAGGGAGAGGTAGAGAGACTGAAACATCCATGATGAGAGAGGAACATGGATCGGCTGCTTCTGCACGCCCCCTTCTGGGGATTGAGCCTGCAACCCGAGCATGTGCCCTTGGCCAGAATGGAACCCGAGACCCTTCAGTCCGCAGGCTGATGCTCTATCCGCTGAGCCAAACCGGCTAGGGCTTGATGTGTTCTTTAAAATATATATTTTTTATTGATTTCAGAGAGGAAGGGAGAGGGAGAGATTGAAACATCCACGATAAGAGAGGATCATGGATCGGCTGCCTCTTACACACCCCGTACTGGGGATCGAGCCCGAATCCGGGCATGTGCCCTCGACAGGAATCGAAACTGGGACCTTTTGGCTCTATCCACTGAGCCAAACCAGCTAGGGCTAGTTTTTTTTGTTTGTTTGTTTGTTTTTGAGAGAGTGGGAAAAAAAAGAGAGAGTGGAAGGGAGGAGAGGAGGGGGGAGGAAGAGGGAGGGAGAAAGAGAAGTTGTTTATTCATTCGTCGGTAGCTTTTAATATATATAAATAAAAATGCAAATGTTCGTTTGTTCAAAATCTTAAATCTCCGAAAGTTCTTCACCGATTGCTTTGAAATTTTGGCACAACGTTGCATTCGAATACTCGTGTGTTTCTATATACCTATATACCTACTATTATATAGATGTCACACCTGTGACAGGTAAAAACATGCTTTTTTTGAAAAACAGAGCCATCTGTTGGACGTAAAAGCAACACACGCTATACTAAATATTTTACGATTCCATTTCAATGTTTCTGTTTACAATTATAAATTGCAGATAAAATTAACCACAAATATGCATGTCCAGCTGCAAAACGATCCATCAGCTGAGATAGTCTCACATCAATTGCTGGGAATTGGGAACGGAAAGGTGCCGGTTGATCTGACCTCAGGACGAATTTCATTGCATCATAACTTCTGCAATTTAGTGATGTCAAAAGAAGAATTGTTTGAAAAAGTATTTCCCAATATTCAAACCAATTGTAAGAATCACGATTGGCTGAGTGAACGAGCTATTCTTGCGGCCAAGAACAAAGACGTCTATGGACTTAACAATATCATTCAGTCTAACATTCAAAGCGAGGCAGTCACATACAAGTCCGTCGACACTGTTGTGGAAGCAGATGAAGCGATTAATTATCCAACAGAATTTTTGAATTCACTCGATCTGCCAGGGATGCCACCGCATGTACTGCAATTGAAAATCGGCGCGCCAATTACCATGTTGTGAAATGTCAACCAGCCAAAGCTTTGACAGGCACGCGGCTTGCAGTAAAAAAATTAATGAGCAATGTCATAGAAGTAACAATCTTGACAGGACCTTTCAAAGGTGAAGATGTCCTCATTCCTCGCATTCCTATGATTCCAACGGATATGCCATTTCAATTTAAGAGATTGCAATTCCCGATTCGATTGGCGTTTGCAATCACCGTTAACAAAGCTCAGGGCCAATCTTTAGAATTGTGCGGTTTAGATCTAGACGTCGATTGCTTCTCACATGGACAATTATATGTTGCGTGTTCTAGAGTCGGCAAACCAGACAATCTCTATATCTGCACAGACAATGGAACAACACAAAATGTTGCATACCCACAGGCATTGTGAAATTAAGCGTATTAGAAACGTGTGCTTTCTCTTTTCTTTCTTTTCCATTTAACCAGACTGAGCCACAGCAATGCGTGGCTGGGTACAGTAAAAAAAAAAAAAAAAAAAAAAAAAAAAAAAAAATATATATATATATATATATATATATATATATATATATATATATTTTCCCCTAGCCTGTTTGGTTCAGTGCATTGAGCGTTGGCCAGCCTGTGGACCAAAGGGTCCCAGGTCCGATTCAGGCCAAGATCATGGGCCTTGGTGGCAGGTTCTTTGGGCCCTGGCCCTGGTCGGAGGCAACCAATTGACGTGTTTCTCTCACATCGATGTTTCCCTCTGTCTTGCCCTGTCTCCTCCACTCTCCCTAAAAATCAATGGAAAAATATCCTCGGGTGAGGATTAACAGCAACAAATATATATATGTGTGTGTGTGTGTGTGTGTGTGTGTGTGTGTGTGTGTATTATTGATTTTAGGGAGGGAGGGAGGGAGGGAGGGGAGGAGAGAGAGAGAGAGAGAGAGAGAGAGAGAGAAATACCTATCAGTTGCCTCCAATACATACTCCAGCTGGGAATTGAACCTGAAACCTGGAAAGGAATCAGTGACCTTTCACTGCGCAACATGACGCTCAACCAACTGAGCCACACCAGCCAGGGCTCTGTTGCTTCCTGTATGTGCCCTGATTGGGGATCGAAACCACAAACAGTGGCATAAGGGAAGACGCTCTAGCCAACTGAGCCACCGGTCCAGGGCCAAATTGATTGATTTTGTACATTTCATGGACAAGGCCTCATCCAGATTTACCTCATTTCAAACACACATACTACAGGGCGCCGCCCCCCCCCCCCCCCCCCCACCCCCACACACACTTTCTTGTCATTCGTAAGGCGAGTCACGCTAAAATCCACAACCACATGACATTGCACCAATGTTCCCCACACCCACCTGCTTGTTGTCTTGTCTTTGGTCTTTCTGGTGAATATATACATATATATATATATATATATATATATATATATATACATAGGCAGTGGCAGATGTGGTCCAGGTTATCGTTTATTGCCTGTATGGCTTCCTGGCTTTGTTGCTTTGTTTGTAGGCCTTGGAAATGAAGTATGGTACCTATTTGCTTTGTTTAACAATGGACAGGTTATTTTGATTTTCTGAATTGTATAAATCATCCCACTCATTGAATGCCTTATTGATTGAATGACAATCCCATTGATTGTGATCTTACTGGTTATCGAAGCACATTCTTCTGTACCCGGGAAACAGGACAGCACAATTACCCTAAATTGTTTTAGTGGCCATAGGTGGTGCATTCCAGTTGACTCAGTGGTCCTAAGACCAGGACAGTGCAATTACTCTAAAGTGCCTCGATGGCTCTAGATAATGTGTTTCTATCAACTCAGTGATCCGGAGACCCAGAACTGTAATTTAGATAACATGCCTAAGTTTAACCCAGGTTACCCAAAGGCTCTAGATAATGTATTTCTGTCAATTCAGTGACCCCGAGACCCGAAACTGTAATTAACATGCTTAATTCTGCGTTTTTGCGAGCCAGGTGCCTCATTCCAAACCCTGGGATGTAATCAATACCTTTGTGATTTTTGCCTATATAAGTCTGGTTTTGCCACCATCTTATTGCTATGAGATTTGGGAATGTCCCCTCATAGTCCCGGATTGCAATAAATGTGACTCTTTAATTCGACTTCTTGAGGCGTCCTTCTGTGATTCGAGGGGTACATTACAACAGAAAGGCCTCCTCCCTACGTTGAAAATCATAGATTTGGGGTGGTGGGGGGTAGTGGAAGGGTGGAACACAAAAGAAAGCCAAAGAGAAAGAAACGGGATATCCCCTCTGATTGGTCACTATTCCCCTAGACCAGTGGTTGGCAAACCACTGCTCACGAGCCACATGCGGCTCTTTGGCTCCTTGAGTGTGGCTCTTCCACAAAATACCACATGCGGGTGTGCACACACAGTGCGAAGTTGACTTAAAACTTTAAGTAAAGTTTATTAAGTTAATTTTAGGGAACGTTGTGGAGTGAAAGAAGTTGTAGTGTCGAGGATTGAGAAAGGTATGTTGAGATGGCTTGGACATATAGAGAGGATGAACGAAAGGAGATAGACGAAACAAGTATACAAGACGAGTGTGGATGGGAGAGTTGGAAGGGGTCGACCTCAGCGAACGTACCTCAATCAGATTGAGGACGTTCTTAGCAAAGGCCAGCGTAGGAGTACCCTAATTAACTTAATAACAATGTAGCTACCTATATAGTTTAAGTTTAAAAAATTTGGCTCTCAAAAGAAAAAAAAAAAAAAAAAAAAGAAACGGGGGGGGGGGGGCGGTAAATGGTGACAGAAAGAGACTTTATACTTTGGGTGCTGTATTCAGGTGATGTTTCGTTGAGTTGTACACTTGAAAAACTTGCATGTATGTGTGTGTGTGTGTGTGTGTGTGTGTGTGTGTGTGTGGTGTGTGGTGTGTGGTGTGTGTGGGGTGTGTGTGTTTTCTTGGAGTTCCATACCATTAACCTGAGAAACACGCAAACCTGTAAATAATTTCTGTGATGAGTTTATTTGAACCAGACTGTTGGCAATTGCCGGGAAGCAGAATCTCAAGGAATTAAAAATCTATTCTTTTCAAGGCAGGGAGGAGGCCTTTCCAAGGCCTAGATAACAAAGTCCGGAGGCCAGACCAGGGCTGAAGGATAAACTAAAGTCATCATATAGGAGTTTAAAAGCACCCTGCCTCTGCATAGATACACAGCACAGCAAAGCCCAAAGTCCACAAGCATGTCTTTGACCTATTTTTATAAATCACCATCCAAGGATGAGACTTGTAAGTGGTTTCAAACACTGTTCTACACTCTTTCCTGCTGTTGACCAGTGGGTTCCATGAAATCCAGTGATGATAGATGAGGGAGGTGGGAGAAAGCAAAGGGGCGGGGAGGGGGGAGGGGGGGCGGTTTGGTAAGCTGTAAAATGATAGTGAGCGGTCAAAAATTAACATGACAACAGTAACAATGTGGTCTCTGCCCTGGGACTCTGGGCTGTGCCCCAAGAGCACTGGAAAAAAGGGAAGTGACTAGTTACCTCTTGTCATTCACTAGTCCAAAGACATGTGACCCGCCCTAACCGGTTTCGCTCAGTGGATAGAGCGTTGGCCTGCGGGCCTGCGGGCTGAAAGGTCCCAGGTTCGATTCCGGTCAAGGGCATGTACCTGGGTTGGGGGCACATCCTCAGTAGGAGATGTGCAGGAGGCAGCTGATCGATGGTTCTCTCTCATCGATTTATCGAACTCTCTGTCCCTCTCCCTTCCTCTCTGTAAAAAATCAATAAAATATATATAAAAAAGATAAATATTCATTTATCGTACAGTTAAGTCTGACGCTCTATCCACTGAGTCAAGCTGGGCAGGGCAATATGTGGCCCCTTTTCATCCACAATGCACCTTTCATTTTATCCTATTGCATTTCATTTCATTTTATTCACCGATGTGTCCCCCAATAAATTCAATTCCGGAAAAAACATAATAACTGAAAGGAAGCAGAGAAAATGATTCCTCCGTTGTCGCCCCGTGAATACTCGCCGCCTTTAGGTCTTCATTGTCGTGACACACACACGCCCGCCCCCCCCCCCCCCCCCCCCCCCCGCTCCCCTTGAGGTTTTGAAGGTCCCGGGCCCGCAAAAAGTGTTCTGGGTACGTCCTCTCGGTCCTCTGTCAGGCCCCACCCCCCAAAAAACTTTTCCAGTCCCCCTTCCGGTGCCAGGCGGTGTGTGTGCGTGGGTGCGCGCGCGCGCGCGCGCACGCACGGGGCCTTCCTGGGCAAACCTCAGGTGGTGGAGCCCCCGCCCCGCCCCGCCGCCCCGCCGCCCGCCAGGGGCCCGGGCCGACACGGTCCCACTGGAGAGGTGGGCGCGGGGAGGGGATCGGCCACCCTTGCCCCCTGCCCCCCCTCCTCCCCCCAAACACACACACAGCGGGCGGCGGGGCTCCCGCCCGGGCCGGGCCGGGCCCGGGCCCACGGCCCCGGAGCCGCCCCACTGACGTTCTCGCTGGTGTTCGCGCGCCACCTGGCGGCCGTTTTTATATGGCCTTTCCCTTGGTGCGGCGTGGCTGCCTGGCTAGGCCCTGGAATTCAGTTCATTCTGGAAACCTCTTGCTACTCGGGTGCCACTGTGTGTGAGTGTGAGTGTGAGTGTGAGTGTGAGTGTGAGTGTGAGTGTGTGTGTGTGGCGGGGGTGGGGGAGGAGGGGAGAGGGAGGGACCCCGAGAGAAACTCCCCTGTCTTCCTGTTTCTTAAAGGAAGGGTGCTAGTCAGACCCACTACAGATCCTTTGCGTTTTCTGGTCAATGGCCTGGCCTGGCCCGCATACCCCCATGTCCTGTCCTGCCAGACTTTTTTGCAGAAATACCTCCACCCGAAGAGTTCTTCACCTTTGTTTTAAAAAAGAGAAAGAGAAAGAAAGAAAAAGAAAGAAAGAAAGAAAGAAAGAAAGAAAGAAAGAGACATCAACAAAGGAGCAAACGGACCCCAGGCCCTCCCCATCCCCTGCAAGCCCCCAGCCAACAAACAGAACTCCAGCTGCTCTCCTCCTACCGCATGCCCTTACCAGAGTCGCTCACTGTCTTAGAAATACGTTGGGGGCCCGCTCAGCGAATGACTCCTGTCCGTCCCCCCGTCCCCCCGACCCCCCCGCCCTCCTGCCTCTGCCACAATTCGGTGCCTGGAACCAAGCCGATCTTCTCCTTTCCTTCCTGAAGTGACTATGCCGCCACCGCAGCCGCTCAGGCGAGCCAGAGACAATATTCCAAAGTGGCCAGATGGCAAAAAAGACTCCAACTGGACATAAAGATGGAGGGGGCGGGGGTGGGGGGAGAGACGGCGAGGAGCGCACACGGGGACTCGTTTTTTGCACTTTAGGCAGGAAGCCAGCTGAGAGGCAGAGGAATCTGTAGGAACGGGCCTCCCTCATCTCTCCTTTCGCCTCCCCGCCTACTAAGTGGCTTGCCCACAATCGCCCCTCTCTTTTCAACCCAGTCTGAAAAAGCGTGGATGCGGCTCTTCCACGGTCTCCTTAGGAGCGCTCCCCTTGTCACATCAGACACTTGAGGGAAAGAAAACGTTGCCCTCATGTCTCCCTGCCCCCCCCCCCCCCCCCCCGTGTGTCAGGTGAATTTTTCAGGGTCGCCTCCTCCACAAACCCTAAGAAGGTGGAGGTAAGATTTTGGCCTCGGTGACATTTTCCTCTCTGGCATCTTAGAACGCTACCAGTGACTTCCAAGTGTTTTCAAACACTTTTGCACCGTTTCCTGCCATTTGTAAGTGAATTTTCAAGTGGTTTCCAAAACTGTTGTACAGTGTCCTGCACTTTAGAAGTGATTCCCAAGTGTTGCCCGACACTGTCCTACACTGCTTCCTGATCTAGATCAGTGATTTTGAAGTGATTGCGAACAATTTTAGATAGTTTCCAGCCATTTAGATGTGAATTCCAAGTGGTGTCAAATACTGTTCTACAGTGTGCTGCTTTATATAGCAAGTTTTTTACAACACTATCACTCTGTTTCCTGCCATTTAGAAGTGAATGCCAAGTGTTTTCACACACCGTTCTACACTGATTCCTGATCTTTTAAAAAATATATTTTCATTGATTTCAGAGAGGAAGGGAGAGGGAGGGAGGGAGGCAGGGAGGGAGTGGGAGAGAGAGAGAGAGAGAGACATCAGTGATGAGAGAGAATCATGGATCGATCGGCTGCCTCTTGCACACCCCATCACCCCGTACTGGGGATCGAGCCCACAACCCAGGCATGTGCCCTTGACCGGAATCAAACCTGGGACCCTACATTCCGCAGGCTGACGTACTATCCACCAAGCCAAACCGGCTAGGGCTAGTTTGTTTGTTTGGTTTTTTAAAGAGGGTTGGAAGGGAGTGGGAGGAAGGGAAGGAGGGAGAGATAGAAAGAGAGAGAGAGAGAGAGAGAGAGAGAGAGAGAGAGAGAGTTGTTGTTCCAGTTGTTTATTCATTCTTTGGGAGCCTTTTAAAAAAATAGATTTTTTTGCCCTAGCATTTCGATGATGCTTCCCGCTTGCACCCTGGATGTGGTATGTATGTATGTATGTATTCAGATGATATTTTCTTGAGTTGTCCACTTGAATAACCTGAATGTTTTTGTTGTTGTTTTTTGTTTAGTTCCATACAAAGATTCCTATTTATTCATATCTGATTTATTCATTTTTTATTTTACTTTAAAGCCCGTATGGTTTTATGAACCGGTGTCTCCCCAATAATTGAGAGAGAGAGAGAGAGAGAGAGAGAGAGAGAGAAGACGAGACGATCCGTGAGTACTGCCTCATGTAGGTTTCAGCTCCTTGGCGGCAAAAGTGTTTTTGTGCCCTAACTGGTTTGGCTCAGTGGATGGAGCGTTGGCCTGCGGACTCGACGGGGGTGGGGCGGGGGTGGGGGTGGGGGGCAGCGGGGTGTGTGTGTGTGTGTGTGTGTGTGTCCCAGGTTCGATTCCGGTCAAGGGCATGTACCTTGGTTTCGGGCACATCCCCAGTAGGAGGTGTGCAGGAGGCAGCTAGCTGCTCGATGTTTCTCTCGTGGATGTTTCTATCCCTCTCCCTTCCTCTCTGTAAAACATCAATAAAATATTTAATAAAATTTTTTTTTTAATGTCTCCCGGGAAGGGAGAGAGGGAGAGAGGGAGAGAGGGAGGCAGGCGCCGGGACGTCTTGGGCCTGCGGGGGGGTGTGTGTGTGTGTGTGTGTGTGTGTGTGGGGGTGGGGGGTGGGTGGGTAGTGGTGGTGTGCGACTCCGAGGAAGTCTTTCACTTTCGAATGGCCCGCTCGGCCCGCCCCCGTGTTTGTTCCGGCCATCCTCCGAGAAAAAGATTATCCTAGGCCCTCCCCCCCCCCCCCCCCGCCCCCGCGTTCGGTGGCGCCGTGCCGTCCCGGAGGGGGTTGGGGGTGGGGGCCCGGGACGCGATCGGCCCTCCGGGCGGGCGGCGGGACGCCCTTGCCGGCCCGAGATCCGGATCCGTCCCGCTGAGGTTCGCGCCGCTTGTCGGGAGCCACCTGGCGGCCGCTTTTATATCGTTTCTTCCTTGCGGAGCATCTAGGGAGGGGAAGCGGCTGCAGTGCCCGAGGCCAACTTCCAGGGTGCCGGCGGCGCTGTCGGGATCTTGCCGGCGGCGCCGGTCCGTCGGTACGCGGCCCGTTCTCCGGAGATTGGACCTGCAGCAATGCTGAAGGAGTGAGTGGCTGCCGCCTCTGGGGAGGTGGGCCGCTAGGGCGGGTCGACCAGCACTCTGTTACCCCTCCGCGGGGACCGACCGGGGCCGCCGCCGCGGGCGTAGCCGCAGAGGTTGGCTCGCGCCGCTCCGTCGGTGCCTGTCCGGTTCTCCGGAGATTGGACCTGCGGCGGGGCCATTGAAGGAGTGAGTGCCCGCCGCCGCCGGCGCCGCCGCGACGTGTGGCCCGGCACTCGCTGTCGCCCCTCCGCGGGGACCGACCGGGGCCGCCGCCGCGGGCGTAGCCGGAGAGGGTGGCTTGTGCCGGGACGCCGTCCTGCCCGAGGCGCCCCCCCCGCCCACCTCCCGCTTCTATTGATTTCGGCGCGGGCGCGTGCCTGCGCGACGTGCCGGGCGACTGGTGCCGTGTGTCCGCGTCCGCTCCTGCGGGTGCGTCCGTCCGTCCGTCCGTCCGTCAGAGGCGCCTTCCGCGAAATTTTTCAAAGTCCCGATTCTGAGGCGGGAGCGTGCGCGCGTTCAGTGGTCGCCCGGGCTGCGCGGGCGGGCGTGTGCCCGAGTGTGCCGCGGTCACCGGGCTCGACTTTGGGGCCGTTATCCGAGTCGCGGAGCTCCGTAGGTGGGGGCCGGCACGGGCGGTGCGTGGAGGACGGCGGAGGGCGAGGCGGGTCGGTACGAGCGCACTCGTGGTCCCGGTCGTCAGATAACGTTTCTTCGTTTTTCCGCGAGCGGGCTTGCGCCGACGCCGCGGCCGGGCCTTCCAACGACACGGTGGTTCTAGGCGCCGGGCGGAATTTTTTCAAAGTCCCGACTCGGAAGCACGTTTGACCGGGCCGTTGCCCAGGCGTGCCAAGTGGTGAGGGAGGCCGTGGACGGCCCGGCCCTCTCCCTCTTGCTGCCGCCTGTCCGTGGCACGCTCTCTTTACTGGCTTTGGGGGGTCGACCAGATAGTCCCGTCCAACCCCCCCCCCCCCCCCCCCCGCCCTTCTTTGGTGGCGATGGGGTCCCGTGGGGTCTCCTGTGGCCGCGACTCGCTTCCGGGAGTCAGGCGTGACCTGTAGACAGAGGCCCCCGTCACCGGGCACCGTCCGTGTTTTGCCTAAAGTTGGCATTTTGTACCACGAGATGACTGTGGACACGCTGTCCTCGGGTGATTGGACGACGGGGGGTGTCCCCGGGAGGTTCTCGGCCGCGACCCGGAGCCTGACTCCCCCCACGTCCCCCGGCCGCACGAGCGAAAGCCGTACGCCTCGGGCCTGCGCGCGCCGGCTGCTGTACGTCTCGGGCCCCGTCCCCGCGGACCGTGGCCTTCCTCCTCCGCGTGAGAAGAGAGCGAAGGGCTTTACGTGGCGAGGCTGAAGCGCAGGCTCGTGCTCCGGACGGTTGTCCCCGCCACGTTTCCCTTCTTCTCGCCCCGTTTTTTGTTGCCGTCCGATCGATGTGGTGACGTCGCGCTCTCCCGGGCCGGGCCTAAGCCGCGCCAGCCGAGGGACGGACCTTCCTTGGCGAATGGGACCGCTCTTCTCGCTCTGCCCGCGGGCCCCTCTCCTCTCCTCCCCGTCCGACGGCGGTGCGTGGAAGGGAAGGGGTGCGGAACCCGGCCCGACCTCGGTGTCACGCCCGTGGTCTCTCTGACGCAGCGGACACCCTCCGCTCGCCTTTCCCGGCTTGCGTTGTCGCGGGCGCCCCTCCTCGTGGCGGGGAGGGGGCGTCCCGTCGTCGCGCCGCACGCGCCTCCCCCGTTGGGCGTGCGGTCGCTGTTTCGCCTTGGCCCTCGGCGGGTGCCCCTGGAGCGCTCCGGGCTGTCCTGCAGGTGCCTGAGGCCGAGCTGGTGGTGTCGTTTCCCGCTCCCCGCGAGCCCCCCGCCGGGCCGCCGCTGTCGGCGGTGCGCTGGAGGGGAGCCCCGGGGGAGTCTGGCCGGATAAGGGGAAGGCACGCCCGTCCCCCCTCGCGGGAGGGGGGGCCGGGCCCTCGCAACGTGTGCCGCGCGGGCGACCGCGACGGGGCCGAGTCAGCGGGTGCCGGCCGCTGGCTGACCGTGAGAGTTGATTTGTTTTTGCTGCCGCCTGTTCTTCCGTTATTGTAGTTTTTTTTTTCTTTTTTCCGTCTTGCGTCGTGCCGGTGTTCCCGACGCAACACCGCGGGCTCTCTTTTAGTTAACTGTGGACGAGGCCCCCGGTGAGGCAAGAGGACGAAGCCCAGAGGCGGCACGGGCTCGCTCCTCCCGCGCAATCTCTCTCTCTCGAACGGCCCCTATCGCGAGCGCCTGTTGTGTCCACCCTGTGCTTGACCCTGTCCCGGTCGGGTCCTCCCCCGGGCCCCCCCGTGTTCCCTCGGAAGTGTCTCCACGTGGCTCCGCGGGCCCGATGGGGGTGTTTCTGCTGGGGTTGGGGGACGACGCGCCCTCGGTGAGAAAAGCCTTCTCTAGCGATCCGAGAGGGTGCCTTGGGGTACCGGACCCCCCAGCCGCCGCCCCTCCTCTGGAAGCGCGTTCGGATAGCCGCCTCTGTGTTTGAGCGCTCGGGCCCCTCTCGCACCGGCTTTGAGGGGCCGAGCGGCGACGCAGCTTGTGCCTTACTGTGGCCCGC
>NW_027223834.1:25000-57500 GCF_028538775.1 Myotis yumanensis
GCAGTACCTGTACCTCAAATGGAAACTTCTTTCGCAGACATGAAAAATGCAGGTCACTTGGACACTATGGACGGCTTTGTCGTGTAGAAATGGGCAGGGGTGAATTAGGCATTCTGAACTTTGTCCTCCTTTGGGTTTGTCCTTGTGATCCAAAGGAACTCTCCCCAGCCAGGAAAGGTATGAGGTGGACTGAAGTGGACCACAGTGGGGTTTCTGGCTGGAAACCACAAACCACACCACTCGCGGCGACCGACCGGGTGTGCCGTGCCGTGCCCTGCCATGCCCCAGAAAGTCATAGTCAGGACTGAACCGAGGACCTTCCTCTTTCTCTTTCTTTTTTCTTTCTTTCTTTCTTTCTTTCTTTCTTTCTTTCTTTCTTTCTTTCTTTCTTTCTTTCTTTCTTTCTTTCTTTCTTTCTTCTTTCTTTCTTTCTTTCTTTCTTTCTTTCTTTCTTTCTTTCTTTCTTTTCTTCTCTCTCTCTCTCTCTCTCTCTCTCTCTCTCTCCTCTCTCCCCCTCCTTCCTTCCTTTCTTTTTTCTTTTTATTTTATTCTATTTTTTTGGCCCTTCAACCCCCTAAACTTGGTTCCTAGGGGTAGGGGACACACCTCTCCCTCTTCTACTCCAGCTTACTCGCTCTTCCCCTTGCCTCAGATTTGAGTCTCTGCCAAGTGCAAACAGCGGGCGACCTACTACAGAGCCTTGCAGTCAATGGGTAGTCCTTATTCTTGTGTGGGTGACCTTAGTTGAACTTCACACAGGTTGTTTTCTGCATAGGTGGCATTCGAGGAAAACAAACAAAAAACTCAGAATAAGAGCCATGCCCGGTGTCATTAACTAACGAGGTCCTTTGGCATCCTCTCTTCTCCAGTTTCCCTCCTGCCTCCCTCCAATTCTCTCCCTTCCTCTTGCTCCCCCCGCTCCTCCACTCCATTCCAGTCTATTCCACTCACCGCCCCCCCCCCCCCAGATTCTGTCCATCCTGGGGCTCACACACAGTATACATACATACATACATACATACATACATACATTCGTCCTACACCTGAGTATCAACCAAAGACTTGGAAACAATGAGGAGGAGACTCAAGAAGTAATGCCATTCAAAACTAAACATTAAGTCATTGTGTAAATTCTGTGAAAGGAAAAGTGGATAGGGTATGCCTGTAAATGGCATAGCTCTCCCTGCTCACCTAGCCTTTTCAATGACAGCACCCACCCCATACTCACCCCCTTACTGTCATGGATGCTTTTCATGATCCCTGAGAGGAAGAAAATATCCCCTGTTGCTGAACCCTGGCTTTTCAACACTGCAGATGACCCTCTTGGACAGATGCAGGAACTCTCTCCCTCCCAGTCCCAGAGAGGATGTTTTGACCCACCCTTGATCTCTTTCTTGGTTTGTTTTCTTTCAATGGTGGTAAACACAGACCTCCTTTGAACCTTTGATAAGCCTACAGTTTACATTCACACTCCTTTAGCTTGATTTTTAATACAACTCCCGGGGTCAGGATCACGACTTTAGAGTCACGGTTGGTTCGCCCCATGAGAGGACTCCTGTGTGTGTGTGGGGGGGGGGGGGGGGGTGGCGGGGGGGGGGGGATTGCCCGCTTTGCTTTCTCCCGCCTCCCTAAAATGTCACCAGTGGATTTCATGTAACCCACGTACGGTCTCCTCCTGGGATTGGAGTGTATAAAATAAGGGGGCCGACATTGCCATTCTTTGGAACATCATCTCCCGCCGTTGAGATTGTGCTTCCCGGCGTACGAGCGACATTTCTGGACAGTTTGGCTGAAAGACACTCACAGAAATTCTGCACAGGTTGGAGGATTTCTTACATTGTTGACAAATGCCACACACGCACACATGTGTGTGCACTTGCTTCACGGTTGCCACCTGTGGGGCTCTTTCAGGTTCGTCCATTTAACTTCCTCTTTTTCACAGGGAGGAAGGAGGCAGCGAGTGTAATCACCAGTGAGTGTGTGACATGAGACTGAGGATTTCCCGTGGAAAGCGGGTGAGCGGACGGGTGGGCGGAGGGAGGGAGGGAGGGAGGGAGGGAGGACACATCCATCCACCCACTCATCCATCCATCCATCCATCCATCCATCCATCCATCCATCCATCCATGGACAGAAATTAAAAGTTTAACAAACAAACAGTGATGGTGAGTAGTCATGTCCTAGGCTGCTACCTTCCCTGACAAAGGTCAATCTTTCTTTTTTATAGTGTTTTTATTGAGTTCAAAGATGGGGGGAAAGAGAGAGAGAGAGAGAGAGAGAGAGAGACATCAATGATGAAAGATAATCATGGATCCACTGCTTCCTGCACACCCCCTCCTGGGAGGTGGGGTGGGGGGTGGGGGGGGAGCGGGCGGCGGCGCCGGGGATCCATCCCGCAACCCGTGCATGTGCCCTTGACCTGAATCGAACCTGGGACCCTTTAGTCTGCAGGCCGACGCTCTATCTCCCCTGAGCCAAACCGGCTAGGGTGTAATTTTCCTTTTTAAATCCCCTTATTTTTATTGAGTACGTTGCTGACTGTTACCTATCCTACGCCAACCTAAGTAAGAGAAGTATGTGTCTGTCATTTTATTTTAATTTTTATCCAATCCCAGAGGTTTCCTGCCCCCCCACCCCCACCCCCGCTTTGCCTTCTCTGGCCTCCCTCATCTATCACCAACGGAGTTCATGTAACCCACTTACATCTCCTCTTTTGCTTGACATGTATACAACAAGGTTAAAACACACACACCCTCCATTCTACAGAGTGTTATCCCATTATGTTGAGAATCTGCTTCCTGGCAATTGCCTCAAATGAACTCACAGACATTCTCCACAGATTTGAATCTTTTTTGATGTTCACACATCCATCCATCCATCCATCCATCCATCCACGGGGAAGTTAAAGATGAATGATAAAAGGGTGTCTGTCGTGAGTGGCACACTTGGAGCGGTGTGTGCGGTGGGGGGTGGGGGTGGAGGGATGGATGATCAAAACCGGCAACTGGAGCAGAGTGTGCTGGCCGGTCTGGTGACCCGGGGTTATTGAGTCAAATCATCCCTCACCAGGCCTCCCGCGACCCTCATCGCTCCACTCCCACCTATGTCTCTCCTCCTAGGGGATCTAAGACGCCGAGATCTACTGTTGACCTTCGCCTTGGACCCTGGACTCACGCCCCTCAAACCCCTCCCTCTCGCTCCCCACCCCCCCTCGCGGGATTCCTAAACGGGTGAGGGCTGGTTCCTGGGTTGGCCGATAGAGGGCACTCTTTCCCACCCGGACAGGCCGGGCCGGTTTTCTCCAACAGCCTCCCTCCCTCCCTCCCTCCCTCCCTGAAGTTGGTGAGCTGCCGGCCTGAGGGTGGGGGAACTCGGAGAAGCCCGAGGCGAGGGAGGTCCGAGGCCCTGACGTCACCGGAGAGCTTTCTGCATTTGAATGAAGCAAGCCCTGGAGTGAGATCCATTGGAATGAATCGCCCTGACCTCCCTCCTCCCCTCCCGCTTGCTCCATACCCCACCCCCTACTCCCCATCCCCCACCCCAGCGCTCCCTTCCTCTCAGCCCTCAGGTCAGGGGACTCTCAAGGGAACGCGGCCCGGTTCCCCATCTACGGAGACACATGGGTAGCGAGCCGAGCCGAGCCGAGCCGAGCCGAGAGTGAGAGGCGAGAGGGAGAGGCGTCTCTGCCAGCCTCTGGGGCTGCTTGGGGCCATTCTGAGCGGGGAGGGTCCCCCATGAATCGGGTCGCTCGGGCTCTGTCGTGGAAGTTCATCATGGAGAAAGGACTGTTGGCAAACAGACATACGTTTAGTCCATCTCCAGGTGAGATTCCTCTCGGGATGTTCCCTTTTTAAAAATCATCATTCTTGCCCTAACCGGTTTGGCTCAGTGGATAGAGCAGCGATGGCGAACCTTTTGAGATCGGCGTGCCAGCATTTTGAAAAATCCTAACTTAACTCTGGTGCCCTGTCACATATAGAAATTTTTTGATATTTGCAACCATGGTAAAACAAAGACTTATATTTCTGATATTCATTTTATATATTTAAATGCCATTTAACAAAGAATAAATCAACCAAAAAAAAAAAAAATGAGTTGTGTCATAGGTTCGCCATCACTGCGATAGAGCGTCAGCCTGCGGACTCAAGGGTCCCGGGTTCAATTCCGGTCAAGGGCATGTACCTTGGTTGCGGGCACATCCCCAGTAGGGAGTGTGCAGGAGGCAGCTGATGGATGTTTCTCTCTCATCGATGTTTCCAACTCTCTATCCCTCTCCCTTCCTCTCTGTAAAAATAAATAAATAAATAAATAAAGTATATTTAAAAAAATAAAAACCATCACATTCTCCCCTGTTGGTTCAGTCTCTGGCTCATTGAAGTCTACATACACACGACCCTTCTAATAAAACCCCACAAAAACCAACAACCAACATATGTGGGCGTCACTGGCTTAAAGACAGACATGCAGACAGACAGAGACAAACCTCTGAGTCCCTATCAGGTGAATTGGGGACGATTTGAGCAGGAAAATATAGGTTGCCCCTGTCCCATGCCCTCATTGAAAGGGGACAGGTTCTGATTTTAAAACAGCCGTCTGTCGGTCGGTCGGTCGGTCGGTCGGTCGGTGGGGTACCCCTACCTACCGCTGTGGGCACACAAGCTTGACTCCCAGGGAGAGGGAGACTTGGTTGGGTAGGGTTAAGAACGGGGAAAGTAGCCCCGGCCGGTCGGTCGGCGTCTCCGAGAGCTTCAGGACCTTCACCTCTTAGGATCATTGCCGTTTTTCCAAAAGCGGTATGAGTGAGGAGAAGGGGAGATTCCCTCTCACAGTCCTCGGAGCATCCCTCGGTTCGCTTCTGTGTGTTTTCTCTTGGTAAATCCAATTTCTGTCTTTTGTTGTTGTTGTTTTCTACACTCTTCCTAAGGGTGACCTGGCTTCTGACAGCAGAAACAGACGCCTCTACCCTTTCACAGCGGACCTCATGGACAGACTCTGTTGCCTCGCCCTCAGAAACCAGCAGGTGTATACGTCGTGTTCACGGAAAAACATGCAAACCCGTAGAGAACTTTCATGAGTTTCCTTGAGCCAAACTGTCCACACTTGCCGGGAAGCAGAACCGCAAGGGGTTTGGACAATGCTCCGGAGAATGGCTGTTTTTCACTGTGTTTTATTCATTCTTTCTCTAAATTATTATTTAATACATTTTTATTGATTTCTGAGAGGAAGGGAGAGGGAGAGAGCGATAGAAACACCCGCTACTGGGGATCGAGCCCACAACCGGGCCTGTGCCCTTGACTGAAATTGAACCCGGGACCCTTCGGTCTCCAGGCCGATGCTCTACCCACTGACCAAAACCGGCTGGGGCGTTACTTTGTTTTATACGTGACAATCCAATCCAAGGAGGAGACATACGTGGGTTACAGGAAATCCACTGGTGATAGATGAGGGAGGGAGGGAGGGAGGGAGGGAGGGAGGAAAGGGGGGGTGGGGTGGGGAGTGGGGGTACACCTCTGGGATTGGATATAAAGCAAAATGATAGATGCATACTTCTTTTTTAAAAAATACATTTTTATTGATTGCAGAGAGGGAGGGAGAGAGAAACATCATTGATGAGGGAGAATCGGGGATCGGCGGCTTCCTGCATGCCCCATAGTCGGGCTCGAGCCCGTGACCAGGGTGGGCATGCTCCCTGGCCCCGAATCGAACCCAGGACCTTAAGGTCTGCCACAGGCTGACCTCGGCTCTACCCACTGAGCCAAACCGGCCAGGGCTACACCTACTTCTTTTCCTGAGGTGGGTGCAGGATAGATAGTTAACAGGCAACAATACACGTGATAACAATAACAATGAAGGAATTTATGGTCTCTTTCCTGCAGGGCACCCAGGGGCATTTGCTTGTGTGTGTGTGTGTGGGGGGGGGGGGGGGGGGGCGCGGAGGTGGGGGGAGGGGGAGAGAGTAGGGGGGCTAATGTTACAAGCTCCTCTGACATTTCAGAGGTGTGTTGTCTTACATGCAAAAGGACCATAGGTTCAGTTAAGGTAAACGCTGACCTGGTCAGGGAAGACTCAGGCCTAGGACGCGACTACCCACCACAAGTGCTCTTAGTGACAGCCTCCCTTCAGACCATCCCTGCGGTCGATTTAGGCCTTTCAGGTTGCAAGACCGCCAGGCAGGCTTTCCCCTGAGCTCGTCGGGTTAGCATGTGGCCCCTTTCGTCGTCCACAGTTGTGTGGGAATAAAGGAGTCATCCTTTCTGTCAAAGAAGGGAGCTTAGGCTGCCTCCATTTTGGCTCCAGGGACTTGGCCGCCGCCATTTCGAAATGGCATAGGTCAACCCCTCCCTCTTATCCTCTCCACACCCCCCCCCCCCCCACACCCCCGTTTTAATTTCGCTGCTTTGTTTCTCTTTTAAACAAATTCACATTTCATTTATGTTGAAATAAACTGTACAAAATTAACTTTCTTCACCGAAAATAACAGCTATGTTTTCTGTATTCTTCCTAGGTAAACTACAAAACGCATTCTTGTAGGTTGTCTAGGTTTCGCTTATAAATTGAGACGCGGCAGTAGATGTATCCACGGAAAAAGACAGAATGAAACAGACCGATCTGTTGTCAGGATCCATGGCCTCTGATCCTGTCTTGACCGTGAAACGGAAGTGTTCCGCATATTCTAGCTTATGGAGCCCTAACTGGTTTGGCTCAGTGGATAGAGCATCTGCCTGCTGACTAAAAGGTCTCAGGTTGGATTCCGGTCAAGGGCACGTACCTTGGTTGTGGGCACATCCCCGGTAGGAAGTGTGCAGGAGGCAGCTGATCAATGTTTCTCTCTCATCGATGTTTCTAACTCTCTATCCCTCTCCCTTCCTCTCTGTAAAAAAATAAATAAATAAAATACATTTAAAAAAAATAAAAATCATCATTCTCCCCTTTTGGTTCAGTCTCTGGCTCACTGAAGTCTACATACACGTGACCCTCCTAAAAAAAACAACAACAACAACAAAAACCCACCCCCACAAAAACCAACAACCAAGTAAGTTGGCATCACTGGCTTGAGTCAAACTGTCCACACTTGCCGGGAAGCAGAACCGCAAGGGGTTTGGACAATGCTCCGGAGAATGGCTGTTTTTCACTTTGTTTTATTCATTCTTTTTTCTAAATTATTATTTAATACATTTTTATTGATTTCTGAGAGGAAGGGAGAGGGAGAGAGCGATAGAGACGTCCAGGATGACAGAGGATCACCCGTCCGCTGCTTCCTGCACACCCGCTCCTGGGGATCGAGCCCACAACCGGGCCTGCGCCCTTGACTGTAATCGAACCCAGGACCCCTTCGGTCCCCGGGCCGATGCTCTACCCACTGACCCAAACCGGCCGGGGCGTCACTTTGTTTAATACGTGACAATCCAATTCAAGGAGGAGACATAAGTGGGTTACAGGAAATCCACTGGTGATAGATGAAGGAGGGAGGGAGCGATGGAGGTACCAAAGTGGGGCGCGGGGGGGGGGGGGGGGGCGGCCTCTGGGATTGAATACAAACTGAAATGATAGACGCACACTTCTTTTTATTTATTTTATTGATGTTTTACAGAGAGGAAGGGAGAGGGAGGGAGAGAGAAACCTCATCCATGAGAGAGAATCTTGGATCGGCCGCCTCCTGCACGCCCCCTAGTGGGGCTCGAGCCTGTGACCCGGGCGGGCATGCGCCCGGGACCCAAAATCGAACCCGGGACCTTAAGGTCCGCCGCAGGCTGACCTCGGCTCTACCCACTGAGCCAAACCGGCCAGGGCCTCACCTACTTCTTTTCCTGAGGTGGGTGCAGGATAGATAGTTAACAGGCAACAATACACGTGATAACAATAACAATGAAGGAATTTATGGTCTCTGTCCTGCAGAGCCCCCAGGCGCATTTGCTTGTGTCTGTGTGGGGAGGGGGGGGGGGGGGGGGGGAGGGCGCGGGGCGGGGACGGCGAGATGTTCCAAGTTCCTCTGACATTTTATGGCATAGGTATGTTGTGTCTTAGATGCTAAGGTAAACACTGACCTGGTCTGGGAAGACTCCGGCCTAGGTAGGACGGGACTACCCACCACTACTGCTCTCAGTAACAGTCTCCCTTCAGACCATCCCTGCGGTGGCTTTAGGCCTCTCGGTTTGCAAGACCGCCAGGCAGGCCTTCCCCTGAGCTCGTCGGGTTAGCATGTGGCCCCTTTCGTCGTCCACAGTTGTGTGGGAATAAAGGAGTCATCCTTTCTGTCAAAGAAGGGAGTTTAGGCAGCTTCTCTTTTGGCTCCAGGGGCTTGGTAGCCGCCCTCTCTCTTATCCTCTCCACCCGCCTCCCCCTCCTCCCCCCCCCCCCCCCCGTTTTAATTTCGCTGTTTTGTTTTTCCATTAAACAAATTTACATTTTATTTATGTTGACATAGACTGTACAAAATTGACTTTCTTCACCGAAAATGACAGCGATGTTTTCTGTATTCCTAGACCAACTACAAAACGCATTCTTGTCGGTTGTCTCGGTTTCCCTTATAAATCGAGACGCGGCAGTAGATGTAACCACGGAAAAAGACGGAATGAAACAGACCGATCTGTTGTCAGGATCCATGGCCTCTGATCCTGTCTTGACCGTGAAACGGAAGTGCGCCACATATTCTTGCTAAAAAGCTTATGAGGATATAGGCTCAACAAAGGAATGTAAACAGCGACACCCAGATGTGGGTGTAAGGATGGCGGGTTCTTTCCTCAATGTTTCACAGTCATTTGTTTAAGATCATCGAATAAAGACAAAAATCCACACCGAAATCCTTGTCTGGCAAGCTCACGTTTCTTTCACTAGCTGGTCATTTCACTGTTGGTTACAGATTTCTCGTAGCACACTTAAAACTCCTGCTAGTCAGAGGTTAGTCGTGAGCTTCGTTGCACAATTTTATGAAACAGGTTCCTCCCACACCTTCTCAAAATTTATTTCTTCAAAGAACTGATAACTCAATGCCCAACAACTGTGACAATGAATGTGATGTCTGCAATGACCTCACTAAAACAAGCCCAAAGTGCCATCGGCAGAGATCACGCAGAAGTGCAACGTGGCGCTTCCGATGATGCCTGCCGCCCTCTGGAAGAACAACAGTTCGTTCTCCAAAGCATGAGAGTTCACACCGGGGCCATTTAAGGAGAGGATCAGTGGCTACTCTACCCAAGAGATCCAGTGATTAAGTGACCCACCTATATCTTACAGCTTTTCTCTGTTTCCTTTCAAATTTCTCAGATTTTTTTTCAATATCAGATATAAGAGAGAACGCATTTTAAAAGTCCCTCGGGTATTTCCGACACTTTCGGAATTATCTGTAGGAAGCTCTGACTTAGTTGTGTAGACTTTGATGTATGTGTCCACCGTTAAATCCAAATCGTGTTTCACATCGAAATGCATGTTAAGCAAAGCTAAGCTACTTGACCTTTGCCCTGTCAAAGTGTTCCTCGGGTGTGCTTTGAGACGCGCTTTCGACCGTTTTCATAGCGTTCGTTCTCAACCTTCATCACAGGGAGAATTCGTAGGACCTTTAGCAATGTATAAACATGAGGAAAAAACTTGATGTCTGGCAGGTGGAGGGGGCCATGGTGGATGGGAGCTCTATATCTTTTCCTCTGGGTTTCCACTTGATTCTCCAACAACGCAGCTCAGCCGAGAGTGCTGCATCGGGATTGGGTAAGTCGCTGCCGTACATGTCAGCCTGGTGCTCCTCCGGCGTATTGAATTTGAGCCGTCCCGTGACAGAGGGGACCAGAGATCAGCATTGAAGAGCTTTGGAGGAACTGTTCTGAGACTATCTCTTTCAGTTCCTGAACAATGTGTTCCACTGTTGTGACGCTTAGAGGCTCTTTATAGCACCTCTCGGAAGTCGGCTGAGACTCCAGGTGCCCTTGCTGAGCTCTGCGGAGCTTCCCGGGGAGCTTCATCAGAATAGCAAGTGTGGTTGCCAAATCGGTGGCTTCCTCAAACCAAAATTCACAATAAACTTCAATATCTTCCATCACTTCATGTAGCGAATGCAGCGCCTGCAGTCGAGCTACTGGCTGCAGAGAAGACATCAGAGGTCTGACCCTGGAGATTTTTCCCAGAGGCTCCTGTGAAAGGTAGAACGTTTTTAAGAACAACAATGGTAACCACGAAATCAAAATCTGTTGCTGCACTGCAGAGTGCGAATGCTCGGCCCGCTGTACAGTTTTCCCATCTACTATGTGTGTCCTCATGTATACCGCCTACACAGAAAACAAGCGCTTGCAGGAGCTCCACTACAATTTCAAAAGCATCGTGCCTGCCCGCCCGCTGAGAATGGCACATTTCCTTCAGTTCTTTCTCGCTTTCTTCATTGTTCTGGAAGAGGACAGAAACGACACTGTCAAGCTCTAAAAGCGGTTGTGGTGACGGATGGAAAAAAGATCAAACTTCCTCCACTGTTCCAAACGCAACAGACGCTCCCGTGACAGGCACCGATCTGGCCCACCTCGGACTTCAGGCACAGGGAAGAGCAGAGTGTGTGGACAGCTTGGGGAGGGATGTTTCTCCAAAAGTCTAGAAGCAACAGCTTTCATTTTGGAAGGAAAGCCACTGGACACAATGTAAGCCTGGCCACGACAATATTCCATGCGTAATCCCCACTTCTCGGGTCTCGTCGTGGGAAATGTCACAGCCAAAATTTCGGCAGCGGCTTCGGAAGGCAGGAAACCCACAGATTCCTCTCTCAGGTCACGAGCTTCGTCAGCAAGCCTCACCAACGCGGGCAGGTGCTCTTCCCCTGCTGTGTCCACTACGTGCGTGCGTCCATCCCTCTGTCAGGGGCCATGGAAAAGAAGGGAGAGTCTCTCACTCCCCTGAGCGTTCCTTCCCCGAATGCGGCTCTCACGGATCTCTAGCATCTGCTTCTGCTTGTACTTTTGAACAGAACGGTGCGTTGACTGCTGTGGTCTCAAAGGGCTTTCTCAGAGAGAACCTCTTCACCAGAATTTATCGGGCACTCCGACAGTGCCTGCATGCCTGCCTGCCTGCCTGCCTGCCTGAAAGTTATCGGGAGTGAAGAGGCCTTCTGGGATTTCATCAGCTTCATGTCCATCTAGAGCAGTGGTTCTCAACCTTCCTAATGCCGCGACCCCTGAATACAGTTCCTCATGTTGTGGTGAACCCCAATTTCATTGTTACAGATTGAACATAATGAAAGCATAGTGATTAATCACAAAAAACAATATGCAATTATACATGTGTTTTCCCATGGTCTCAGGCGACCCCTGTGAGAGGATCGTTCGACCCCCAAAGGGGTCGCGACCCACAGGTTGAGAACCGCTGATCTAGAGGTATCTTTTGTTTTCCCATAGGAATCAAAACTGCAAATAAAGATTTTAAAGTATTCTTTTGTTTACTTTCTCTTCAAGGGTTAAAGGTAAAGTGTCTTCATCCTGTTCTTCACCCCCTTCTGTATTGGAGTTCTGAGCAAGGCTGTTGTTGATCGCTCTATGTTTGTTTTTGTTCCTGTTCAGAAGTTTTGTCAATTTTTTTTCCTGTTTCCATGTCCTGATTTCATCTTCGCTCAATTCTTTTATTCGTTTTCTATGTCTACTATGTGGATTGTTCAAATGACTGGTAAGATCACCTATTGTTGGTATTACATTATCTCGAAGAACTGTCCTATAAGGAAGGACTAGTTCTACAGATCATAGAGGTCTCAGAGTGTTTGGCACATCATCGATATTGTTTATTGAGTTGTTCAGGTGTTTTATCTTCTAAGTTTGCTCTCCTACAATTTCCCACCCACTTCTGGCATCTGGCCGGATCCCTCGGGAACCTGAAGAAGGCCAAATCTGACTGCATGCTCTTCTGCGTGCAGTCCACCGGCGCCGTTCCCCCCACCCCGAAAGTTTGGCATCTTCGCTGGCGCCCCACCCCCTCCACCCGGGGCCGGTCCAGCACTCCCCTCCCCCCCCCCCCCCCCCCATGCCCAGCACTGTCTTAATAACACAAAATGCAAGTACAAAACATTGTACAAGTATGCTTTTCACTACATGGAAGTGCAATAATACATTTGTGTGGCTTTTTAAAATATATCTTCATTGATTTCAGAGAGGAAGGGAGAGGGAGAGAGAGCCATAGGAGCATCTACCATGAGAGAGAATCACCCATCGGCTGCCTCCTGCACACCCCCTACTGGGGATCAAGCCCGTGACCCGGGCCTGCGCCCTTGACTGGAATGGAACCCCGGACCCTTCGGGTCCCCAGGCCGATGCTCTACCCACTGACCAAAACAGGCCGGGGCGGCACTTTGTTTTATACACGACAATCCAAGGAGGAGATGTAACTGGGTTACAGACAACCCACTGGTGATAGATGAGGGAGGGAGGGAGGGAGGGAGGGAGGTGGGAGAAAGCAAAGGGGGTGGGGGTCGGGGGAACCTCTGGGATTGGATAAAAAGTAAAATGATAGACACATACTTCTTTTTTGTAAAATATATTTTTATTGATTTCAGAGAGGATGGGAGAGAGATAGAAACCTGATCAATGAGAGAGAATCTTGGATTGGCCGCCTCCTGCACGCCCCCTAGTGGGGCTCGAGCCCATGACCCGGGCGGGCATGCGCCCGGGACCCGAATCGAACCCGGGACCCTAAGGTCCACCGCAGGCTGACTTTGGCTCCACCCACTGAGCCAAACCGGCCAGGGCCTCACCTACTTCTTTTCCTGAGGTGGGTGCAGGATAGATAGTTAACAGGCAACAATACACTTGATAACAATAGCAATGAAGGAATTTATGGTCTCTGTCCTGCAGAGCCCCCAGGCGCATTTGCTTGTGCGCGTGGGGTGGGGGTGGGGTGGGGTGGGGGAAGGGGAAGGGGGGTGGAGGCGGGGCGGGGCGGGGGCGGGGACGGCGGGATGTTACAAGTTCCCCTGACATTCCAGAGTTATGTTGTGTTAGATGCAAAAGGACCATAGGTTCACTTAAGGTAAACACTGACCTTGTCAGGGAAGACTCTGGCCTCAGACGCGACCAGCCACCACAACTGCTCTTAGTAACAGTCTCCCTTCAGACTAGACTTGTGGTCGCTTTAGGCCTTTCAGTCTGCAAGACCGCCACGCAGCCCTTCCCTGAGCTCGCGAGGTTAGCATGTGGCCCCTTTCGTCGTCCACAGTTGTGTGGGAATAAAGGAGTCATCCTTTCTGTCAAAGTAGGGAGTTTTAGCCTTAACTGATTTGTCTCAGAGGTTAGAGAGTCGTCCTGTGGACGGAAGGGTCCCGGGTTCGAGTCCAGAGAAGGGCACCTGCCTGTGGTGTGGACTCCATCCCGGGGGGGGGGGGGGGGGGGGGGGGAGCGGCGGGGGGCCGCGGCGTGCAAGGAGGCAGCCGCCATCTTGGCTCCAGTGACTTGGCAGCCGCCGCCATTTTAAAAAATATATAATTTATTGATTTTTTTACAGAGTGGAAGGAAGAGGGATAGAGAATTAGAAACATCAAAGAGAGAGAAACCTCAATCAGCTGCCTCCTGCACACCCCCTACTGGGGATGTGCCCACAACCAAGGTACATGCCCTTGACCAGAGTCGAACCCGGGACCCTTCAGTCTGAAGGCCGATGCTCTATCCACTGAGCCAAACCAGTTAGGGCGGCAGCTGCCATTTTGAAACGGCAAAGGTCAATCCCTCCCTTTTATCCTCTCACCGCCGCTCCAAATCCCCCGTTTTAACGTCCGTGTTTTAATAGCACGAAACACAAGTACAAAACATTGTACAAGTATACTTTTTACTCCACGGAGGTGGAATAATACCTTTGTGTTGTTGTTGTCATTGTGTGTGTGTTTTTTAATATATCTTCATAGATTTCAGAGAGGAAGGGAGAGGGAGGGAGGTCGAGAGAGAGAGAGAGAGAGAGAGAGAATCACCAGGTCGGCTGCCCCCTGCACACCTCCTACTGGGGATCGAGCCCCCAACCCGGGCCTGCTCCCTGGACTGTAATCGAACCCAGGACCCCTTCGTCCCCCAGGCCGATGCTCTACCCACTGACCAAAACCGGCCGGGGTGTGACTTTGTTTTATACGTGACAATTCAAGGAGGAGATGAAAGCCGGTTACAGAAAATCCACTGGTGATAGATTAGGGAGGGAAGGAGGGAGGCAAAGGTGGGGTGGAGTGGGGTGGGGAGTGGCGGGGCCGCGGGGGGGGGGGGGGGGGCGGGCGGAGGAAACCTCTGGGATTGGATAAAAAGTGAAATGATAGCCCTGGCTTGTAGGCTCAGTGGATCGAGCGTCAGCCTGGGGACTGAAGCTTCCCTGGTTTGATTCCGGTCAAGGGCATGTGCATGGGTGGAGGACTCGATCCCCAGTGGGGGACATGCAGGAGACGGCCAATCCACGATTCTCTCTCATCATTGATGTTTCTATCTCTCTTTCTCTCTCCCTTCCTCTCTGAAATCAATAAAAATATTTTTTTAAAAAAGTAAAATGATAGACACATACTTCTTTTTTTTTAAAGATGTATTTTTTGTTGATTTCAGAGAGGAAGGGAGAGGGAGGAAGAGAGATAGAAACATCATCCATGAGAGAGAATTATGGATTGGCCAGCTCCTGCATGCCCCCTAGTGGGGCTCGAGCCCGTGACCTGGGCAGGCATGAGCCCTTGACCGGAATCGAGATCTCCCTGCTCGCCTTGCCTTTTCAATGACAGCACCCACCCCAAACCCACCCCCTTACTGTCGTGGATGCTTTTCATGATCCCTGAGAGGAAGAAAATATCCCCTGTTGCTGAACCCTGGCTTTTCACACTGCAGATGACCCTCTTGGACAGATGCAGGAACTCTCTCCCTCCCAGTCCCAGAGAGGATGTTTTGACCCACCCTTGATCTCTTTCTTGGTTTGTTTTCTTTCAATGGTGGTAAACACAGACCTCCTTTGAACCTTTGATAAGCCTACAGTTTACATTCACACTCCTTTAGCTTGATTTTTAATACAACTCCCGGGGTCAGGATCAGGACTTTAGAGTCAGGATTGGTTCGCCCCATGAGAGGACTCAGTGTGTGTGTGTGTGGGGGGGGGGGGGGGGGTGGTGGTGGTGGTGGTGGTGGTGGTGGTGGGGTTGGGGGTGGTGGTGGTGGTGGTGGTGGGGTTGGGGGTGGTGGTGGTGGTGCTGGTGCTGGTGAAAAGGACCACATACTGTACTAAACTTGAGAAGCTCAGGGGAGGCCATGCATGGTGGCCTTACAAGGCTAACGTCAGTTTGGGGTGGGTGATCCTGTCCTAGGCCGGCATCTTCCCTGACAGAGGTCCATCTTTACCTGGACTGAGCCTGTCTGTCGCTTTCTTTCTTTCTTGCATCCACAATCACACATCTTTGAAAAGTCAAGGGGATTTTCCATCTTTTCTGGAGCCCTGGAATCACAGGCACGGCTCTGTGAATATCACAAACCCCATCACGATGACCGAGTTCATGATTGACTATATGAGCTATCCTACACCCACCCACCTAGGTAAAAGAAGTCTGTGTCCATCATTTTACTTTGCATCCAATCCCAGAGGTTGGCCCACTTTGCTTTCTCCCACGTTCCTCAAATGTCACCAGTGGATTTCATGTAACCCGCTCCTCTTTGGATTGGAGTGTATAAAATAAGGCGGGGGGGGGGGGGCGACATTGCCATTCTTGGGAACATCCTCTCCAACCGTTCGCTGAGATAGTGCTTCCCGGCGTGCGTGCGACATTTGTGGACAGTTTGTCTGAAAGACACTCACAGAAATTCTGCACAGGTTGGAGGATTTCTTACGTTGTTGACAAATGCAACACACGCACACATGTGCGTGCACTTGGTTCACAGTTGCCGCCTGTGGGGCTCTTTCAGGTTTGTCCATTTTCCTTCCTCTTTCTCACGGGGGAGCAAGGAGGCAGCGAGTGAAATCACCAGTGAGTGTGTGTGTGATATGAGACTGACGATTTCCCGTGGAAAGCGGGTGAGCGGGCGGGTGGGTGGAGGGGGGGGAGGGAGGAAAGGAGGGAGGGAGGACACATCCATCCATCCATCCATCCATCCATCCATGGATAGAAATTAAAAGTTCAACAAACAGTGATGGTGAGTAGTCACGTCCTAGGCCGCTACCTTCCCTGACAAAGGTCAATCTTTTTTTTTTTTTTTAATTTATTATTATTATTTTTTTAAAAATATATTTTATTGATTTTTTACAGACAGGAAGGGAGAGGGATAGAGAGTTAGAAACATCGATGAGAGAGAAACATCCATCAGCTGCCTCCTGCATACCCCCCACTGGGGATGTGCCTGCAACCAAGGTACATGCCCTTGACTGGAATCAAACCCGGGACCCTTGAGTCCGCAGGCTGACGCTCTATCCACTGAGCCAAACCGGCTAGGGCCTTTTGTTGTTGTTGTTGTTGTTGTTGTTTAAAGAGAGAGTGAAAGGGAGAGGGAGGGGGCAGGGAGGGGGGAGAGAGAGAGAGAGAGAGAGAGAGAGAGAGAGAATTGTTTTTCCACTTGTTTATTCATTCTTCCCTAGCTTTTAAAAAAATATACAACAGTAGCAATGAGGGAATTTGTGGTCTCTACCCTGGGACCCTGGGCTGTGCCCTGAGGGCACTGGGAAAAGGAAAGTGACTATTTACCGGGACATTCACTACTCCAAAGACATGTGATCCTAGACTCTAGGACCTAGAGGCATAGAAAGACAATAGGCTCAGATGCCAGTAAGTTCAAAGGTGATTTCTCTCAGGGGAGATACCGGGCCTAGGGCGTGACTGCCCACTCACTATACACTGCTTTCTACTTTAAAAAGTTTTTGTTTTTTTTTTAAATTCAGAACATCCTGGGTGGTCACTTGAGGTGTCTGAGTTTGCAAGGCCAGGCCTCTCCCGAGTGGGTCAGGTTAGCATGTGGCCCCTTTTCATCCACAATGTTATGGGTTGGCTCAACGAGCTAGACCACCGACTCAGAATCTAAATTTAAAAGCCTGTTATTAAGCTGGCCAGTGGACCCCAGCACCTATCTCCCCCTCTGGGAGATTCGGAGCATGTGGCAGAGATCAAGGGTGCAGTATGATCCTTTATAGCAAAACAGTGTTAAAAAAAAATACAAAGCATTTCATTAGAAGTTCACAAAAAGTTCATGAGAACGGAGGGGAGGTAAACAGAGTCACACCTGGCTGGATTTAATCATAACACATTGTTTTCTAAGACAATCCAGCAATTTTTCTCTGCCACGGTTCCTGACATTGACACAATCGGTAACCTTTTCCAGGCCGAAGTCCCTCCCCCTCCCACATTCCGTTACCCTTCCATGCCGCAGTCCCCAGTCCCTCACCCTAGCACACACAATGCAAAGCTTCTTATGTATTAGCTTTTTAAAAAAATATACAACAGTAGCAATGAGGGAATTTGTGGTCTCTACCCTGGGACCCTGGGCTGTGCCCTGAGGGCACTGGGAAAAGGAAAGTGACTAGTTACCGGGACATTCACTACTCCAAAGACATGTGATCCTAGACTCTAGGACTTAGAGGCATAGAAAGACAATAGGCTCAGATGCCAGTAAGTTCAAAGGTGATCTCTCTCAGGGGAGATACCGGGCCTAGGGCCTAGGGCCTGACTGCCCACTCACTATACACTGCTTTCTACTTTAACAAGTTTTCTTTTTTTTTTAAATTCAGGACATCCTGGGTGGTCACTTGAGGTGTCTGAGTTTGCAAGGCCAGGCCTTTCATTTTATCCTATTGCATTTCATTTCATTTTATTCACCGATGTGTCCCCCAATAAATTCAATTCCGAAAAAAAAATAATAACTGAAAGGAAACAGAGAAAATGATTCCTCCGTGGTTGCCCCGTGAATACTCGCCGCCTTTAGAGTCGTGACACCCCCCACCCCCCACACCCCCACACCCCCCACCCGTTGAGGTTTTAAAGGTCCCGGGCCCGCAAAAAGTGTTCTGGGTACGTCCTCTCGGTCCTCTGTCAGGCCCCACCCCCCAAAAAACTTTTCCAGTCCCCCTTCCGGTGCCAGGCCGTGTGTGTGCGTGGGTGCGCGCGCGCACGCACGGGGCCTTCCTGGGCAAACCTCAGGTGGTGGAGCCCCGCCCCGCCCCGCCGCCCCGCCGCCCGCCAGGGGCCCGGGCCGACACGGTCCCACTGGAGAGGTGGGCGCGGGGAGGGGATCGGCCACCCTTGCCCCCTGCCCCCCTCCTCCCCCCAAACACACACACAGCGGGCGGCGGGGCTCCCGCCCGGGCCGGGCCGGGCCCGGGCCCACGGCCCCGGAGCCGCCCCACTGACGTTCTCGCTGGTGTTCGCGCGCCACCTGGCGGCCGTTTTTTATAAGGTCTTTCCCTTGGTGCGGCGTGGCTGCCTGGCTAGGCCCTGGAATTCAGTTCATTCTGGAAACCTCTTGCTACTCGGGTGTCACTGTGTGTGAGTGTGAGTGTGTGTGAGTGTGTGTGTGTGTGTGTGTGTGTGTGTGTGTGTGTGGCGGGGGTGGGGGGGGAGGGGAGAGGGAGGGACCCCGAGAGAAACTCCCCTGTATTCCTGTTTCTTAAAGGAAGGGTGCTAGTCAGACCCACTACAGATCCTTTGCGTTTTCTGGTCAATGGCCTGGCCTGGCCCGCATACCCCCATGTCCTGTCCTGCCAGACTTTTTTGCAGAAATACCTCCACCCGAAGAGTTCTTCACCTTTGTTTTAAAAAAGAGAAAGAGAAAGAAAGAAAAAGAAAGAAAGAAAGAAAGAAAGAAAGAAAGAAAGAAAGAAAGAAAGAAAATGACATCAACAAAGGAGCAAACGGACCCCAGGCCCTCCCCATCCCCTGCAAGCCCCCAGCCAACAAACAGAACTCCAGCTGCTCTCCTCCTACCGCATGCCCTTACCAGAGTCGCTCACTGTCTTAGAAATACGTTGGGGGCCCGCTCAGCGAATGACTCCTGTCCGTCCCCCCGTCCCCCCGACCCCCCCCCCCCCCCCGCCCTCCTGCCTCTGCCACAATTCGGTGCCTGGAACCAAGCCGATCTTCTCCTTTCCTTCCTGAAGTGACTATGCCACCACCGCAGCCGCTCAGGCGAGCCAGAGACAATATTCCAAAGTGGCCAGATGGCAAAAAAGACTCCAACTGGACATAAAGATGGAGGGGGCGGGGGTGGGGGGAGAGACGGCGACGAGCGCACACGGGGACTCGTTTTTTGCACTTTAGGCAGGAAGCCAGCTGAGAGGCAGAGGAATCTGTAGGAACGGGCCTCCCTCATCTCTCCTTTCGCCTCCCCGCCTACTAAGTGGCTTGCCCACAATCGCCCCTCTCTTTTCAACCCAGTCTGAAAAAGCGTGGATGCGGCTCTTCCACGGTCTCCTTAGGAGCGCTCCCCTTGTCACATCAGACACTTGAGGGAAAGAAAACGTTGCCCTCATGTCTCCCTGCCCCCCCCCCCCCCCCCCCCCCCGTGTGTCAGGTGAATTTTTCAGGGTCGCCTCCTCCACAAACCCTAAGAAGGTGGAGGTAAGATTTTGGCCTCGGTGACATTTTCCTCTCTGGCATCTTAGAACGCTACCAGTGACTTCCAAGTGTTTTCAAACACTTTTGCACCGTTTCCTACCATTTGTCAGTGTACTGACTGCACTTTAGCAGTGATTCCCAAGTTTTGCCACACGCTGTTCTGCACAGTTTGTGATGTTGATCAGTGATTTCAAAGTGCTTTCAAACACTTTCATATAGTTTCCAGCCTTTTTTAAAAATTTTTTTTAAAAATATATTTTATTGAATTTTTACAGAGAGGAAGGGAGAGAGATAGAGAGTTAGAAACATCGATGAGAGAGAAACATCAATCAACTGCCTCCTGCACATCTCCCACTGGGGATGTGCCGGCAACCTGGGTACATGCCCTTGACCGGAATCGAACCTGGGACCCTTGAGTCCTCAGGCCGACGCTCTATCCACTGAGCCAAACCGGTTTCGGCAAGTTTCCAGCCTTTTATTTTTTTTATTTTTTTTTTTTTTTTTAAATATATTTTATTGATTTTTCACAGAGAGGAAGGGAGAGAGATAGAGAGTTAGAAACATCGATGAGAGAGAAACATCGATCAGCTGCCTCTTGCACATCCCCCACTGGGGATGTGCCTGCAACCCAGGTACATGCCCTTGACCGGAATCGAACCCGGGACCTCTCAGTCCGCAGGCCGACGCTCTATCCACTGAGCCAAACCGGTTTCGGCGAGTTTCCAGCCTTTTAGAAGTGAATCCCAAGTGGTATCAAATACTGTTCTACAGTGTATCGCTCTTTAGCAGTGATTCCCAAGTGTTGTCAAACACTGCTCTACACTGATTCCTGATGTATTTTTTTTTTAAAAATGTATTTCTTTGTTGATTTTAGAGAGGAAGGGAGAGGTAGAGAGACTGAAACATCCATGATGAGAGAGGAACATGGATCGGCTGCTTCTTGCACGCCCCCTTCTGGGGATTGAGCCTGCAACCCGAGCATGTGCCCTTGGCCAGAATGGAACCCGAGACCCTTCAGTCCGCAGGCTGATGCTCTATCCGCTGAGCCAAACCGGCTAGGGCTTGATGTGTTCTTTAAAATATATATTTTTTATTGATTTCAGAGAGGAAGGGAGAGGGAGAGATTGAAACATCCACGATAAGAGAGGATCATGGATCGGCTGCCTCTTACACACCCCGTACTGGGGATCGAGCCCGAATCCCGGGCATGTGCCCTCGACAGGAATCGAAACTGGGACCTTTTGGCTCTATCCACTGAGCCAAACCAGCTAGGGCTAGTTTTTTTTGTTTGTTTGTTTGTTTTTGAGAGAGTGGGAAAAAAAAGAGAGAGTGGAAGGGAGGAGAGGAGGGGGGAGGAAGAGGGAGGGAGAAAGAGAAGTTGTTTATTCATTCGTCGGTAGCTTTTAAATATATATAAATAAAAATGCAAATGTTCGTTTGTTCAAAATCTTAAATCTCCGAAAGTTCTTCACCGATTGCTTTGAAATTTTGGCACAACGTTGCATTCGAATACTCGTGTGTTTCTATATACCTATATACCTACTATTATATAGATGTCACACCTGTGACAGGTAAAAACATGCTTTTTTTGAAAAACAGAGCCATCTGTTGGACGTAAAAGCAACACACGCTATACTAAATATTTTACGATTCCATTTCAATGTTTCTGTTTACAATTATAAATTGCAGATAAAATTAACCACAAATATGCATGTCCAGCTGCAAAACGATCCATCAGCTGAGATAGTCTCACATCAATTGCTGGGAATTGGGAACGGAAAGGTGCCGGTTGATCTGACCTCAGGACGAATTTCATTGCATCATAACTTCTGCAATTTAGTGATGTCAAAAGAAGAATTGTTTGAAAAAGTATTTCCCAATATTCAAACCAATTGTAAGAATCACGATTGGCTGAGTGAACGAGCTATTCTTGCGGCCAAGAACAAAGACGTCTATGGACTTAACAATATCATTCAGTCTAACATTCAAAGCGAGGCAGTCACATACAAGTCCGTCGACACTGTTGTGGAAGCAGATGAAGCGATTAATTATCCAACAGAATTTTTGAATTCACTCGATCTGCCAGGGATGCCACCGCATGTACTGCAATTGAAAATCGGCGCGCCAATTACCATGTTGTGAAATGTCAACCAGCCAAAGCTTTGACAGGCACGCGGCTTGCAGTAAAAAAAGTAATGAGCAATGTCATAGAAGTAACAATCTTGACAGGACCTTTCAAAGGTGAAGATGTCCTCATTCCTCGCATTCCTATGATTCCAACGGATATGCCATTTCAATTTAAGAGATTGCAATTCCCGATTCGATTGGCGTTTGCAATCACCGTTAACAAAGCTCAGGGCCAATCTTTAGAA
This sequence comes from Myotis yumanensis, assembly GCF_028538775.1. NCBI lineage: Eukaryota > Metazoa > Chordata > Mammalia > Chiroptera > Vespertilionidae > Myotis > Myotis yumanensis. Next base: position 46,865 of record NW_027223834.1, read on the forward strand.
TTGTGCGGTTTAGATCTAGACGTCGATTGCTTCTCACATGGACAATTATATGTTGCGTGTTCTAGAGTCGGCAAACCAGACAATCTCTATATCTGCACAGACAATGGAACAACACAAAATGTTGCATACCCACAGGCATTGTGAAATTAAGCGTATTAGAAACGTGTGCTTTCTCTTTTCTTTCTTTTCCATTTAACCAGACTGAGCCACAGCAATGCGTGGCTGGGTACAGTAAAAAAAAAAAAAAAAAAAAAAAAAAAAATATATATATATATATATATATATATATATATATATATATATATATTTTCCCCTAGCCTGTTTGGTTCAGTGCATTGAGCGTTGGCCAGCCTGTGGACCAAAGGGTCCCAGGTCCGATTCAGGCCAAGATCATGGGCCTTGGTGGCAGGTTCTTTGGGCCCTGGCCCTGGTCGGAGGCAACCAATTGACGTGTTTCTCTCACATCGATGTTTCCCTCTGTCTTGCCCTGTCTCCTCCACTCTCCCTAAAAATCAATGGAAAAATATCCTCGGGTGAGGATTAACAGCAACAAATATATATGTGTGTGTGTGTGTGTGTGTGTGTGTGTGTGTGTGTATTATTGATTTTAGGGAGGGAGGGAGGGAGGGAGGGAGGGGAGGAGAGAGAGAGAGAGAGAGAGAGAGAGAGAGAGAGAGAAATACCTATCAGTTGCCTCCAATACATACTCCAGCTGGGAATTGAACCTGAAACCTGGAAAGGAATCAGTGACCTTTCAATGCGCAACATGACGCTCAACCAACTGAGCCACACCAGCCAGGGCTCTGTTGCTTCCTGTATGTGCCCTGATTGGGGATCGAAACCACAAACAGTGGCATAAGGGAAGACGCTCTAGCCAACTGAGCCACCGGTCCAGGGCCAAATTGATTGATTTTGTACATTTCATGGACAAGGCCTCATCCAGATTTACCTCATTTCAAACACACATACTACAGGGCGCCGCCCCCCCCCCCCCCTCCCCACACACACTTTCTTGTCATTCGTAAGGCGAGTCACGCTAAAATCCACAACCACATGACATTGCACCAATGTTCCCCACACCCACCTGCTTGTTGTCTTGTCTTTGGTCTTTCTGGTGAATATATATATATATATATATATATATATATATATATATATGTATACATAGGCAGTGGCAGATGTGGTCCAGGTTATCGTTTATTGCCTGTATGGCTTCCTGGCTTTGTTGCTTTGTTTGTAGGCCTTGGAAATGAAGTATGGTACCTATTTGCTTTGTTTAACAATGGACAGGTTATTTTGATTTTCTGAATTGTATAAATCATCCCACTCATTGAATGCCTTATTGATTGAATGACAATCCCATTGATTGTGATCTTACTGGTTATCGAAGCACATTCTTCTGTACCCGGGAAACAGGACAGCACAATTACCCTAAATTGTTTTAGTGGCCATAGGTGGTGCATTCCAGTTGACTCAGTGGTCCTAAGACCAGGACAGTGCAATTACTCTAAAGTGCCTCGATGGCTCTAGATAATGTGTTTCTATCAACTCAGTGATCCGGAGACCCAGAACTGTAATTTAGATAACATGCCTAAGTTTAACCCAGGTTACCCAAAGGCTCTAGATAATGTATTTCTGTCAATTCAGTGACCCCGAGACCCGAAACTGTAATTAACATGCTTAATTCTGCGTTTTTGCGAGCCAGGTGCCTCATTCCAAACCCTGGGATGTAATCAATACCTTTGTGATTTTTGCCTATATAAGTCTGGTTTTGCCACCATCTTATTGCTATGAGATTTGGGAATGTCCCCTCATAGTCCCGGATTGCAATAAATGTGACTCTTTAATTCGACTTCTTGAGGCGTCCTTCTGTGATTCGAGGGGTACATTACAACAGAAAGGCCTCCTCCCTACGTTGAAAATCATAGATTTGGGGTGGTGGGGGGTAGTGGAAGGGTGGAACACAAAAGAAAGCCAAAGAGAAAGAAACGGGGGGGGGGGGGGGGCGGTAAATGGTGACAGAAAGAGACTTTATACTTTGGGTGCTGTATTCAGGTGATGTTTCGTTGAGTTGTACACTTGAAAAACTTGCATGTATGTGTGTGTGTGTGTGTGTGTGGTGTGTGGTGTGTGGTGTGTGTGGGGTGTGTGTGTTTTCTTGGAGTTCCATACCATTAACCTGAGAAACACGCAAACCTGTAAATAATTTCTGTGATGAGTTTATTTGAACCAGACTGTTGGCAATTGCCGGGAAGCAGAATCTCAAGGAATTAAAAATCTATTCTTTTCAAGGCAGGGAGGAGGCCTTTCCAAGGCCTAGATAACAAAGTCCGGAGGCCAGACCAGGGCTGAAGGATAAACTAAAGTCATCATATAGGAGTTTAAAAGCACCCTGCCTCTGCATAGATACACAGCACAGCAAAGCCCAAAGTCCACAAGCATGTCTTTGACCTATTTTTATAAATCACCATCCAAGGATGAGACTTGTAAGTGGTTTCAAACACTGTTCTACACTCTTTCCTGCTGTTGACCAGTGGGTTCCATGAAATCCAGTGATGATAGATGAGGGAGGTGGGAGAAAGCAAAGGGGCGGGGAGGGGGGGAGGGGGGGGCGGTTTGGTAAGCTGTAAAATGATAGTGAGCGGTCAAAAATTAACATGACAACAGTAACAATGTGGTCTCTGCCCTGGGACTCTGGGCTGTGCCCCAAGGGCACTGGAAAAAAGGGAAGTGACTAGTTACCTCTTGTCATTCACTAGTCCAAAGACATGTGACCCGCCCTAACCGGTTTCGCTCAGTGGATAGAGCGTTGGCCTGCGGGCCTGCGGGCTGAAAGGTCCCAGGTTCGATTCCGGTCAAGGGCATGTACCTGGGTTGGGGGCACATCCTCAGTAGGAGATGTGCAGGAGGCAGCTGATCGATGGTTCTCTCTCATCGATTTATCGAACTCTCTGTCCCTCTCCCTTCCTCTCTGTAAAAAATCAATAAAATATATATAAAAAAGATAAATATTCATTTATCGTACAGTTAAGTCTGACGCTCTATCCACTGAGTCAAGCTGGGCAGGGCAATATGTGGCCCCTTTTCATCCACAATGCACCTTTCATTTTATCCTATTGCATTTCATTTCATTTTATTCACCGATGTGTCCCCCAATAAATTCAATTCCGGAAAAAACATAATAACTGAAAGGAAGCAGAGAAAATGATTCCTCCGTTGTCGCCCCGTGAATACTCGCCGCCTTTAGGTCTTCATTGTCGTGACACACACACGCCCGCCCCCCCCCCCCCCCCCCCCCCCCCCCCCCCGCTCCCCTTGAGGTTTTGAAGGTCCCGGGCCCGCAAAAAGTGTTCTGGGTACGTCCTCTCGGTCCTCTGTCAGGCCCCACCCCCCAAAAAACTTTTCCAGTCCCCCTTCCGGTGCCAGGCGGTGTGTGTGCGTGGGTGCGCGCGCGCGCGCGCACGCACGGGGCCTTCCTGGGCAAACCTCAGGTGGTGGAGCCCCCGCCCCGCCCCGCCGCCCCGCCGCCCGCCAGGGGCCCGGGCCGACACGGTCCCACTGGAGAGGTGGGCGCGGGGAGGGGATCGGCCACCCTTGCCCCCTGCCCCCCCTCCTCCCCCCAAACACACACACAGCGGGCGGCGGGGCTCCCGCCCGGGCCGGGCCGGGCCCGGGCCCACGGCCCCGGAGCCGCCCCACTGACGTTCTCGCTGGTGTTCGCGCGCCACCTGGCGGCCGTTTTTATATGGCCTTTCCCTTGGTGCGGCGTGGCTGCCTGGCTAGGCCCTGGAATTGAGTTCATTCTGGAAACCTCTTGCTACTCGGGTGCCACTGTGTGTGAGTGTGCGTGTGAGTGTGAGTGTGTGTGTGTGTGTTTGTGTGTGTGTGTGGCGGGGGTGGGGGAGGAGGGGAGAGGGAGGGACCCCGAGAGAAACTCCCCTGTCTTCCTGTTTCTTAAAGGAAGGGTGCTAGTCAGACCCACTACAGATCCTTTGCGTTTTCTGGTCAATGGCCTGGCCTGGCCCGCATACCCCCATGTCCTGTCCTGCCAGACTTTTTTGCAGAAATACCTCCACCCGAAGAGTTCTTCACCTTTGTTTTAAAAAAGAGAAAGAGAAAGAAAGAAAAAGAAAGAAAGAAAGAAAGAAAGAAAGAAAGAAAGAAAGAAAGAAAGAAAGAAAATGACATCAACAAAGGAGCAAACGGACCCCAGGCCCTCCCCATCCCCTGCAAGCCCCCAGCCAACAAACAGAACTCCAGCTGCTCTCCTCCTACCGCATGCCCTTACCAGAGTCGCTCACTGTCTTAGAAATACGTTGGGGGCCCGCTCAGCGAATGACTCCTGTCCGTCCCCCCGTCCCCCCGACCCCCCCCCCCCCCCGCCCTCCTGCCTCTGCCACAATTCGGTGCCTGGAACCAAGCCGATCTTCTCCTTTCCTTCCTGAAGTGACTATGCCGCCACCGCAGCCGCTCAGGCGAGCCAGAGACAATATTCCAAAGTGGCCAGATGGCAAAAAAGACTCCAACTGGACATAAAGATGGAGGGGGCGGGGGTGGGGGGAGAGACGGCGACGAGCGCACACGGGGACTCGTTTTTTGCACTTTAGGCAGGAAGCCAGCTGAGAGGCAGAGGAATCTGTAGGAACGGGCCTCCCTCATCTCTCCTTTCGCCTCCCCGCCTACTAAGTGGCTTGCCCACAATCGCCCCTCTCTTTTCAACCCAGTCTGAAAAAGCGTGGATGCGGCTCTTCCACGGTCTCCTTAGGAGCGCTCCCCTTGTCACATCAGACACTTGAGGGAAAGAAAACGTTGCCCTCATGTCTCCCTGCCGCCCCCCCCCCCCCCCCCCCCCGTGTGTCAGGTGAATTTTTCAGGGCCGCCTCCTCCACAAACCCTAAGAAGGTGGAGGTAAGATTTTGGCCTCGGTGACATTTTCCTCTCTGGCATCTTAGAACGCTACCAGTGACTTCCAAGTGTTTTCAAACACTTTTGCACCGTTTCCTGCCATTTGTAAGTGAATTTTCAAGTGGTTTCCAAAACTGTTGTACAGTGTCCTGCACTTTAGAAGTGATTCCCAAGTGTTGCCCGACACTGTCCTACACTGCTTCCTGATCTAGATCAGTGATTTTGAAGTGATTGCGAACAATTTTAGATAGTTTCCAGCCATTTAGATGTGAATTCCAAGTGGTGTCAAATACTGTTCTACAGTGTGCTGCTTTATATCGCAAGTTTTTTACAACACTATCACTCTGTTTCCTGCCATTTAGAAGTGAATGCCAAGTGTTTTCACACACCGTTCTACACTGATTCCTGATCTTTTAAAAAATATATTTTCATTGATTTCAGAGAGGAAGGGAGAGGGAGGGAGGGAGGCAGGGAGGGAGTGGGAGAGAGAGAGAGAGAGAGACATCAGTGATGAGAGAGAATCATGGATCGATCGGCTGCCTCTTGCACACCCCATCACCCCGTACTGGGGATCGAGCCCACAACCCAGGCATGTGCCCTTGACCGGAATCAAACCTGGGACCCTTCATTCCGCAGGCTGACGTACTATCCACCAAGCCAAACCGGCTAGGGCTAGTTTGTTTGTTTGGTTTTTTAAAGAGGGTTGGAAGGGAGTGGGAGGAAGGGAAGGAGGGAGAGATAGAAAGAGAGAGAGAGAGGGAGAGAGAGAGAGAGAGAGAGAGAGAGAGTTGTTGTTCCAGTTGTTTATTCATTCTTTGGGAGCCTTTTAAAAAAATAGATTTTTTTGCCCTAGCATTTCGATGATGCTTCCCGCTTGCACCCTGGATGTGGTATGTATGTATGTATGTATTCAGATGATATTTTCTTGAGTTGTCCACTTGAATAACCTGAATGTTTTTGTTGTTGTTTTTTGTTTAGTTCCATACAAAGATTCCTATTTATTCATATCTGATTTATTCATTTTTTATTTTACTTTAAAGCCCGTATGGTTTTATGAACCGGTGTCTCCCCAATAATTGAGAGAGAGAGAGAGAGAGAGAGAGAAGACGAGACGATCCGTGAGTACTGCCTCATGTAGGTTTCGGCTCCTTGGCGGCAAAAGTGTTTTTGTGCCCTAACTGGTTTGGCTCAGTGGATGGAGCGTTGGCCTGCGGACTCGACGGGGGTGGGGCGGGGGTGGGGGTGGGGGGCAGCGGGGTGTGTGTGTGTGTGTGTGTGTGTGTCCCAGGTTCGATTCCGGTCAAGGGCATGTACCTTGGTTTCGGGCACATCCCCAGTAGGAGGTGTGCAGGAGGCAGCTAGCTGCTCGATGTTTCTCTCGTGGATGTTTCTATCCCTCTCCCTTCCTCTCTGTAAAACATCAATAAAATATTTAATAAAATTTTTTTTTTAATGTCTCCCGGGAAGGGAGAGAGGGAGAGAGGGAGAGAGGGAGGCAGGCGCCGGGACGTCTTGGGCCTGCGGGGTGTGTGTGTGTGTGTGTGTGTGTGTGTGGGGGGGGGGGTGGGTGGGTAGTGGTGGTGTGCGACTCCGAGGAAGTCTTTCACTTTCGAATGGCCCGCTCGGCCCGCCCCCGTGTTTGTTCCGGCCATCCTCCGAGAAAAAGATTATCCTAGGCCCTCCCCCCCCCCCCCCCCCCCGCCCCCGCGTTCGGTGGCGCCGTGCCGTCCCGGAGGGGGTTGGGGGTGGGGGCCCGGGACGCGATCGGCCCTCCGGGCGGGCGGCGGGACGCCCTTGCCGGCCCGAGATCCGGATCCGTCCCGCTGAGGTTCGCGCCGCTTGTCGGGAGCCACCTGGCGGCCGCTTTTATATCGTTTCTTCCTTGCGGAGCATCTAGGGAGGGGAAGCGGCTGCAGTGCCCGAGGCCAACTTCCAGGGTGCCGGCGGCGCTGTCGGGATCTTGCCGGCGGCGCCGGTCCGTCGGTACGCGGCCCGTTCTCCGGAGATTGGACCTGCAGCAATGCTGAAGGAGTGAGTGGCTGCCGCCTCTGGGGAGGTGGGCCGCTAGGGCGGGTCGACCAGCACTCTGTTACCCCTCCGCGGGGACCGACCGGGGCCGCCGCCGCGGGCGTAGCCGCAGAGGTTGGCTCGCGCCGCTCCGTCGGTGCCTGTCCGGTTCTCCGGAGATTGGACCTGCGGCGGGGCCATTGAAGGAGTGAGTGCCCGCCGCCGCCGGCGCCGCCGCGACGTGTGGCCCGGCACTCGCTGTCGCCCCTCCGCGGGGACCGACCGGGGCCGCCGCCGCGGGCGTAGCCGGAGAGGGTGGCTTGCGCCGGGACGCCGTCCTGCCCGAGGCGCCCCCCCCCCCCCACCTCCCGCTTCTATTGATTTCGGCGCGGGCGCGTGCCTGCGCGACGTGCCGGGCGACTGGTGCCGTGTGTCCGCGTCCGCTCCTGCGGGTTCGTCCGTCCGTCCGTCCGTCCGTCAGAGGCGCCCTCCGCGAAATTTTTCAAAGTCCCGATTCTGAGGCGGGAGCGTGCGCGCGTTCAGTGGTCGCCCGGGCTGCGCGGGCGGGCGTGTGCCCGAGTGTGCCGCGGTCACCGGGCTCGACTTTGGGGCCGTTATCCGAGTCGCGGAGCTCCGTAGGTGGGGGCCGGCACGGGCGGTGCGTGGAGGACGGCGGAGGGCGAGGCGGGTCGGTACGAGCGCACTCGTGGTCCCGGTCGTCAGATAACGTTTCTTCGTTTTTCCGCGAGCGGGCTTGCGCCGACGCCGCGGCCGGGCCTTCCAACGACACGGTGGTTCTAGGCGCCGGGCGGAATTTTTTCAAAGTCCCGACTCGGAAGCACGTTTGACCGGGCCGTTGCCCAGGCGTGCCAAGTGGTGAGGGAGGCCGTGGACGGCCCGGCCCTCTCCCTCTTGCTGCCGCCTGTCCGTGGCACGCTCTCTTTACTGGCTTTGGGGGGTCGACCAGATAGTCCCGTCCAACACCCCCCCCCCCCCCCCCGCCCTTCTTTGGTGGCGATGGGGTCCCGTGGGGTCTCCTGTGGCCGCGACTCGCTTCCGGGAGTCAGGCGTGACCTGTAGACAGAGGCCCCCGTCACCGGGCACCGTCCGTGTTTTGCCTAAAGTTGGCATTTTGTACCACGAGATGACTGTGGACACGCTGTCCTCGGGTGATTGGACGACGGGGGGTGTCCCCGGGAGGTTCTCGGCCGCGACCCGGAGCCTGACTCCCCCCACGTCCCCGGCCGCACGAGCGAAAGCCGTACGCCTCGGGCCTGCGCGCGCCGGCTGCTGTACGTCTCGGGCCCCGTCCCCGCGGACCGTGGTCTTCCTCCTCCGCGTGAGAAGAGAGCGAAGGGCTTTACGTGGCGAGGCTGAAGCGCAGGCTCGTGCTCCGGACGGTTGTCCCCGCCACGTTTCCCTTCTTCTCGCCCCGTTTTTTGTTGCCGTCCGATCGATGTGGTGACGTCGCGCTCTCCCGGGCCGGGCCTAAGCCGCGCCAGCCGAGGGACGGACATTCCTTGGCGAATGGGACCGCTCTTCTCGCTCTGCCCGCGGGCCCCTCTCCTCTCCTCCCCGTCCGACGGCGGTGCGTGGAAGGGAAGGGGTGCGGAACCCGGCCCGACCTCGGTGTCACGCCCGTGGTCTCTCTGACGCAGCGGACACCCTCCGCTCGCCTTTCCCGGCTTGCGTTGTCGCGGGCGCCCCTCCTCGCGGCGGGGAGGGGGCGTCCCGTCGTCGCGCCGCACGCGCCTCCCCCGTTGGGCGTGCGGTCGCTGTTTCGCCTTGGCCCTCGGCGGGTGCCCCTGGAGCGCTCCGGGCTGTCCTGCAGGTGCCTGAGGCCGAGCTGGTGGTGTCGTTTCCCGCTCCCCGCGAGCCCCCCGCCGGGCCGCCGCTGTCGGCGGTGCGCTGGAGGGGAGCCCCGGGGGAGTCTGGCCGGATAAGGGGAAGGCACGCCCGTCCCCCCTCGCGGGAGGGGGGGCCGGGCCCTCGCAACGTGTGCCGCGCGGGCGACCGCGACGGGGCCGAGTCAGCGGGTGCCGGCCGCTGGCTGACCGTGAGAGTTGATTTGTTTTTGCTGCCGCCTGTTCTTCCGTTATTGTAGTTTTTTTTTTAATTTCTTTTTTCCGTCTTGCGTCGTGCCGGTGTTCCCGACGCAACACCGCGGGCTCTCTTTTAGTTAACTGTGGACGAGGCCCCCGGTGAGGCAAGAGGACGAAGCCCAGAGGCGGCACGGGCTCGCTCCTCCCGCGCAATCTCTCTCTCTCGAACGGCCCCTATCGCGAGCGCCTGTTGTGTCCACCCTGTGCTTGACCCTGTCCCGGTCGGGTCCTCCCCCGGGCCCCCCCGTGTTCCCTCGGAAGTGTCTCCACGTGGCTCCGCGGGCCCGATGGGGTGTTTCTGCTGGGGTTGGGGGACGACGCGCCCTCGGTGAGAAAAGCCTTCTCTAGCGATCCGAGAGGGTGCCTTGGGGTACCGGACCCCCCCAGCCGCCGCCCCTCCTCTGGAAGCGCGTTCGGATAGCCGCCTCTGTGTTCGAGCGCTCGGGCCCCTCTCGCACCGGCTTTGAGGGGCCGAGCGGCGACGCAGCTTGTGCCTTACTGTGGCCCGCGCCTCCCCCCTCCGAGTCGGGGGAGGGTCCCGCCGGGCCGGGGGCCGGCGTCCGTCGCGGGGAAAACGCCGCGTTACGTGAGCGTGCACGCGCGCGTTGCCGCGTGCGCATTCGGGCGCGCGGGGGGATTCTCTCCCGTTGTGTGCCGAAGGGGTTTTGGGGGGGGGCCGCGGAGGCCTTCCCCGTCCCCCCGGCGTTCCCGCTCCCGCGCCTCGAGCGGCTCTCCGCACGCACCCGCCACACGGGTTCGCAGCCGACGGGTGTGCTGCGCGGGCACGGTCGGGGCCCGGCTTGTCCTCGGGGGGCGCTCCGCCCGGGATGCGAGTCCCCGTCCGGCTCGGACTGGGCAGATGAACGGATGGGCGGCTTGGAGAAGGAGCCGCGGCGGCTCCCCTGTGGTTGCTGAGGGGTCGCGTGTGTGGCCTTGGCCGCGCGGCGGGAGGAGGCTTTTGAGGTTTTGTGCGCTTGGGAGGATCGGCACGGCGTCCCGGGCGACGCGGGGCCGCCCTGTGTGTCTGTGGCGGTGGGATCCCCGCGTTTGTTTACCCGGTGGCCCGTGTTCCGGGTCCGGTGCCCTTGCCTCGGTGCCTGCCCTCCGCCGTGCGCGCCCGGTTGAAAGAGAGGGACTCTAGGTCCTCTCGGCCCCCGGGGGTCAAAGGCGGTGGTGGCTGCGGCCGGTGGGCGGCGGGGCCCGGAGCCCCCAGCGAGGTTGGTCGAAGGTTGTTTCTGGCGGAAGCCAGTCGGCGTTTCCCCCGGGCCTCCGCGGGACCGACAATTGGGCCTTGGAGGGGGCCCCCCGTCGGTGAGACCCCGCGTTTGTCCCGGTGCGGCGAACCGACTCGTTTCCCGGCCTCGTCCTTTCTCTCTCGTTCTTTCTCGCCCGGCGAACCGTGTCCTCAACTCACCTCGCCGGGTGGCCCCGGAGTCCCGCTCCGCCCACCCGTGCCGTCGCCGCCTCGCCTTCAACCCCCCCCCCCCGCGCCTCGCTGCTGCCCGGGGGCGGTCGCCTCGTCTCCTCCGCGCCCGTCTGTCCGTCCCGTCCGCCCAGCCGACGCCGTCACGGGGGGCCGCACCCGCGGTCGCGTGTCACCTCCCGGGGCGGCCGCCGCCCCG